>NW_003302549.1:17632199-17891765 GCF_000004255.2 Arabidopsis lyrata subsp. lyrata | reverse complement strand
ACGTTCGTAGTCAAGATCCTCAATTTCAGGGTAATAGGTCTCTATATCCTGCACATAGTCCTTGTCATCATCCACATCATCATCATCAACATTTTCAGCATCAACATCGTCAGTATCCTCTTCGTCACTACCATCATCGTCAGCATCAACGTCGTCATCATCAGTTTCTATTACAGGCTTTCGAATTTCTCCCCTATTTCGTAAGGATCTTCTCCTTGTATCCGTGACATTTTCATCCTGGAGTAAAATGCTGGGTTCTTCCATCACACGTCTTCGTTTACTAACACTTCTAGGGGAACTGGTAGTCACACCACACACAACACTAAGAGACATTGGAGGGGAGCTTTTGATACCAGGAGTACTACCAATGAATGATTGTTTCGAACTTTTGGGAGTCAGGTTGGAGATATTAGAAACAAGACTCTTCTGCCCTTTTGTCTTGATTTTTTTTGAGGTTGATTTGGCTGGTCCCACTGGATTGGTGGATACTGTTACGGGAATGTCAACAAGGCCACTGGTATCAGAGGTAATTCTGGGGGCAACCTTTCTAGATCTCAAATTAATATCAGCGAGGTTGTTTTCTTCAGGAGTTCCTGTGATAACTTGGATGGGTACATTGGCTACATTACCATATGCCACCGGTGTCGTCTCTGTTCCGATTGCTATATTATAAGACCTGCAATTAAAAACAGAAATAGATTATGCAACGATGATCACAAGCCCAGTAGAACTAGATATTGCTACAGACATTAAGATCTTTATTTCTGTAGAGCAGACTATCTGATTTTCCTCCATTTTGGAACAAAAGCGATCACACCAAAAACTAAATTAGCCCAAAGTTTATGTATCAACGACTGCCTTTTTAACAGAGCACCTAAATTACCTATAGGCGAATGTCATTGTAATGAACATTTGGTCTTTTGCAGACATCTAGACACTGAAAATGTTTTCTTGTAAATGGCATATACCAATTTTGCAGTAAACGAATGGTTTGATGTAAAAAATAGTTGAATAAGGTTTGTTATGCGGAAAACAATTTCTCAAGCATTTCAGAGAAGTGAGCAAACAGGCGGTCGTCAAAATTCACTCAGCTCCCAAACCAGACGGATAATACATTATCAGTTATCACATAATAAACGTTATCTCTTAAAACTGATATATCATTAGGTGCCTACTACATGCTCTGGAAGATTTAGATTAAACTAAATGAGAAAGCTGCGAAATCGATATAAAGAGAACGATGTCCTACATGGTTAAATAAGAGGGTATACCTTGCACCAGGTGACACAACTGCTTCAGACTGGAAGCCATATTGTCCTGTAATAAAAACTTCTGCTGTGACTGAACTCAGATGGAAATCATACATCCTTTTCATGTCCTTCTCTTGTTTCATGGTGATAAGGGTTCTTCTATTTCCGGGAAGAAAATACTTGAGGGACAAAGAAGTATACTCCAAGTTCAAGAGTTTTGCGAGTTTTAGCTTAAAATCATCAAAAGTGGTTTCATGATTAATATCAATCGCTTCTGCTTCTCCCCCAGTATATGTCATTGTCCCATCATCATCAGTCACAAATTTGCCACCAGATTGACAAATCAATATAAGCTTACCTTTTCCCATACCCACAGAAATCTGTCGTACTCAAAACAGAAGAAAAAATGTTACATGAGATACACAAGCAAACTGTAATATCTTCACTCATACAAGAGTGTAAATAGATTAGCACACTCTACATTAAACCAAATTAATACATTGTTTGACCCAAAAAAAAGTCATCAAAATCTCAGCTTTTTAGTTAGAGGAGAGAAAGTTAAATCTTTTAATCACAAAGAGACATTATTAACTAAAGAGTTAAAGTTCCAGTCTTTGAATTGGGCTGCATCATCCACAAAGGATAAAACTTTGATAGAGCAAAAGTACACAAAGAAAACAGTTGAATCACACAAAAGTCAGATAAGTAATCAATCAATAAACACACCCAAAAAAAAAAAACCTAAATTTATGTTTAACAAACGACGGAGATATTGGAATTGGTGAATCAAAAGAAAAAAGCATTGCCCTGTTACGATATTCGAGTTGAGGGAGGGAAGAGTTTTACCAAATCACAAAAGCGGATCTTGAAGATGAGGAAATTGGGAAGACTTAGGGTTAGGAGAGCGAGAAGTTGAGAATTGTGGGGAAGAAACGAGAGAATGAAGCGAATTAGGGTTGGGTCTGTTGTGTATAAAGTAAAGAAAAAGTCCACTTAACCGAACAAAATAATTTCTAGGGGCTGCTTTGAAAATCTAAGGATCGTATTCGTGTAATTCTTAAATACTACAGTATACCACGAATAGTAAAACAGATATATATATATATATATATATATATATATTTTTGTCATCCGAAACTACTTAGAGCTCAAAAAAGCCATTCTTGGGGAATGTTGTTTACATATGTGATATGAAGCGGTTCTGTACGAACTTTTCGTGCCAGATTATCCGTTTTATCATTAGCACTACGAGAAATTAAAGATAAAGAGAATGTTGAGAACTCTTCCTTGTCGCTCTGAAATTCCTCCAAATACACTGAAAACGCCGGCCATTCGGTTGGAGAAGACACCATCTTCACCAGATCAGAACAGTCTGTAAAGAACGCCACCTCTTGATTATCTGCACCAATCATACACTTCATCGCCCAGAGAAGGGCCTCGACTTCTGTATGTAGTGGAGATAGACTTCTACGGAGGTTGGCAGCTCCCATGGTTGGCGGCTCTCCATTTGATGATGTACATAACCATCCTGTACCGGAGAACTTATCACTTTCTTTCCACGATCCATCCACAAAACAACGGTATCCTGAATAATTCGAGTCAAGTGAAACATCCCTCACTCGAGATCGAGTGACCAATTCCATAAAACCGTGATTTTCATTATGAAGCTCAATTTGAGCTGACTGCCACAATTGTGCCTCTTTTTCCGCTAACTGTAATACCTCTAACGGGTTTTTGTCTATATTTTCAAAGATTTTTTCATTCCTTGCTTTCCAAATATACCAGATGATCCATGGAAAAGCTGATGAATCGAACTCCGAAGGTATCCTCCAAAATAAGTGATCCAAATTCGCAAAAATAGATTCTGTGGGAAAATTTCCCATAGCCGTTGGAATCTGTGAAAGCACCCAAATCTGTCGTGCCGGATGGCACTGAAAGAGTGTATGATTGATTGTTTCCTCTGATGCGCCACATCTGGCACATCCTGTGTCACAATCAATTCCTCTTTTCCGCAAATTTTCCGTAACCGGTACACAACCCGTTAAGATTTGCCACAAGAAATGGCGTATCTTAGGAGGACACTACGCTTGCCAAGAGTATGCTTTTAGCGGTTTGATGTCTAGGCCAATAAAAAATAAATTGGTCTCCGACTTTTCTATCCGTGTGGTATGATATCCCGATTTGACTATATATTTTCCGGATTTTGTAAAATGCCAACCTAGAGTATCTTCCTTAGTTGGTGCACCCACAGGTAGGGCACTTATTAGCGCGACATCTTCTGGATCAAAGATCGCCTGTAAGAGATCAATATTCCAAAAGTTCGACCGACTATCTATAAGATTGTGAACTTTTAAAGATGGGTCAACAATTGAACCATTACTTTTTGCTGGTCTCGGGAATTGAGTTGGAATCCAGGGATCCTCCCACACTGAGATGGATGTCCCAGATCCGACTCTTTTAATAAGTCCTTTATTAACCAGAGATCTAGCTGAACATATACTCCGCCATCCATATGATGGGGAGTATGATTTTATATTTTCCAAAGGATTGGATTTCCGAAAATACCATCCTTTAAAAACCTTCGCGAAAAGAGAATCTGGAACCGTAATCAACCGCCATAATTGTTTTGCTAATAAGGCTGAATTAAAATCGTCTACATTCCGAAATCCTAGTCCTCCTTCCGATTTACTATTACACAATTTATTCCATGACATCCAGTGCATACCTCTGGAATCACTATTTGAACTCCACCAGAAATTAGCAACCGCACTAGTAAGTTTAGAAGTGATTGTTTTTGGCAGTCTGAAGCACGACATAACATAAGTTGGTAATGCTGCCGCTACCGATTTAATCATCACTTCCTTCCCACCTTTCGATAAAAATTTTGCCGACCATCCGTTGATTCTTGTTTGTAATCTATCTCTAACAAAAGAGAAAAATTTTGTCTTGGAGCCACCTAAACTCTCCGGCAATCCGAGATAAGAACCCATACCACCAATATTAGTGATACCTAAGTAGATTTGATTTCTTCCTTGATATCATCATCTACCTTATGTCCAAACTGAATCGAAGATTTTAAAAAATTAATTTGCTGTCCCGAAACCGCTTCATACTTCTTTAAAATCTCCAAAATTACGCCACATTGTTCCTTGTTAGCCTTACAGAAAAATAAACTATCATCCGCAAATAACAAATGTGAAACCGAAGGGCTTGCATTTGCTACTTTGATACCCGTAATTAATTTTTCACGTTCTACTTTCCGAATATTCGCAATTAGCACTTCTGTGCAGAGGATGAATAGATAAGGTGAGAGCGGATCTCCTTGTCGTAATCCCCTCTCTGGTACTATTAGTCCTCTAGGTTGTCCATTAAGGATAACTCTATATTGGACAGTTGTAATACACCACATTATCCAGTTAATCCATTTTTCACAGAAACCCAATTTTCTTAATACTTCTCTATGAAAATCCATTCCACCCTATCATAAGCCTTACTCATGTCCGTTTTAATAGCCATGAATTTTCCTTTACAGGACGGGTTAGTTCTCAACCCATGAAACATCTCTTGTGCAATGAGAATATTATCCGAAATCAATCGTCCTTCTACAAAAGCTGATTGTGTTTCCGAGATCAGTTTTGGTAGAACCGTCTTGAGTCTTTGGCAAAGAATCTTTGATATAATTTTATAACCAACATTGCAAAGACTTATAGGCCGTAATTCTGTCATCCGTGTCGGTCTTTCCGTTTTTGGTATCAGACAAATATTAGTCGTATTCAACCGCTTATCGAAAATTTTATCCTCTAGAAAAGAGTTGACCAGAAAAAGAAGATCTGTTTTAATAGTAGCCCAAGCCTTTTGAAAAAATAAGGCTGTCATACCATCCGGTACTGGCGCTTTTTCCGGATGCATCATAAACAGAACCGTTCTCACCTCACATTCTGTTGCGGGTGCCGTTAGAAAATTATTAACCTGATCAGTAATCAGTACTTGAACTTCCGCCAAGGCTTCCTCAAAAGCCTCAGGCTTAGTTGTAGTAAACAAATCCTTAAAATAAGATACCGCTATATTTTGAATATCTTTATCCTCAGCAGACCAAATCCCATTTTCATCATGTAACCCCGTAATTCGATTCCTTGCCCGTCTCTGTTCTGTTAGGGCATGAAAGTACTTTGAATTATTATCCCCTAATTGCATCGAGAAGCTCCTACTTTTCTGATGCCAATACATTTCCTCATCTCGATAAGTCTTTTTCAACCGCATTGTTAATTCCGTAATCTCCTCCCGAGGGCTCTTATCATCTCTCTGTGCCACATGTAATTCCGATTTTAGTTTCTCAATTGTTTGCCGCCCATAGGGAGTTAAATTTTTCCTCCATTGCGAAATAGCCCGCCTACAGTTATTCAATTTTTCTACAAAATTTCCTTCTCCTAACTCAGTATCAAAATTCCAACCATTTGAAATTGCCTCTAGTAATCCTTCCTTCCCAATCCATCTCTTGTCAAATCTGAAATTTCTTTTCCCACGTGGTACCTTATCCAGAAGCGTAGCTACCACCGGTGAATGGTCGGAAGCTACCATTGGTAAATATTCAACGAAATATTTGCAGAATAATTCATGCCAATCTTCGTTTGCTAAAGCTCTATCCAATCGACACCGTATTGGTTTTTTATCCCGCCAACCCCGCCAGGACAACCAATCTCCGATATATAGAAAATCCAAAAGACCGCAATTTTGAATCATTAAATTAAAAGGGATAAAAGAATATGCATGTCTTAAATTACCACCTCTTTTCTCATGATTTCCGGTTAACTCATTAAAATCACCTATTAAAAACCATGGTGTATCCCTAGTCAAACCGATCCGTGTTAGCCGTTCCCAAACTTGATCTCTATTTTTCGGAACCGGATCACCATAAACGAAAGTAAGATGTATTGTTTTCCCTTTTACCACATCTTCAACATCAATTAAACGATTACTTTCATAAATAATTGAAACATTATAATCGTTATTGTAATAAAGAGTTAAACCGCCACTACAACCGATAGGATCAACCGTTTTTAAATTTTTGTAACCAAAATGACCGATAAATTTTTCCATAAAACCTGAAGACTGTTTTGTTTCCGAAAGAAATAAAAAATCTGGCCGGTGTTGTTTCCATATATCCCGAAGATAACCGATAGTTGCCTTATTCCCAAGTCCTTGACAGTTCCAACTCAAAACCTTCATCTATCAATCTTGAGCTTTGGTGGTTTGCCACCACCCACTGTCCCCTTCGCCATGTCCTGGTATCTCGGGGTCTTGTCGTCCGCCACATACTCCACGCCCTTTTGGACCTGTCTCCTCCGTGGAGATGTCAACAGTTGCGCAATGCGTTTATTTGAACTAACTCCTTGAAGACGTATTCTCCCTTTCTTACGTCCCGTAACACCATATACCGCGTCCGCCACATGTGGGTTCCCAGCATTCGTATTTTCAATAGTATCCTCACACTCCATGTCATCCCCATCGCTGTCCTGGTCCGTACCTTGTTGTGAGTAGTTGTGCCTATGACATGGAGTGTGAGACATGAGTAAGGCATAGTGTCCCTTCTTATACAACTCACCATCACTAAAACGATCTCTCCTCATTAATACCAAATAAAACCAAATCTCCACCAACCTTGAAGCCCACACCATATGTAAAAAGGAAAACATATGATCGTTTATTCCAAAAATTGAAAAAAAATGTGTCATCAAATCATTCTTTGATAATGAAAATTCCTCAAAAACCAGTTGACAATTCCACATCCAAATCCAAAAAATCTGGTTTCCAAGACACCTCAAACAGATCCGTAAATGAATTAAATCAAAATCCCAACACCTCTTTCTTCGCAAACTTGTTCCTAATTTGATCTCTTCTTCCAAAAATCTAAGCCTTTTAACCCTTAAACTCATAACCTTCAAATCAATCCGTGACTAGTAAAATCTACCAAATCCAAAATCAGCCTAAGATCCCCACAATCATACCGAAAAACAAAACTCAACCGAGAAAAAACCCACCGTAATACTAAGTTAATCTTATAGCATAAGCCAGAGATGAATTGGATCTCTTCTTCCCCCAAGTTTATCCATTTGAAACAAAAACCCAGAATCTCCAGGATCTTCAAATCCAAACCGATATTGCTAGCATCTGTTGAAACCGAAATCACTTGATAATCCGCGAAAACAACATGAATAGCAGAGTGGAACCGAATCAAGATCCATCGACAACCAGAGATTAACCGTAAATAATATATATCTGTTTTATTTTTTTTTACGGCAAAATAATAAAATATATATATATTTTAAATATAGTTTATTTATAAAATTCAACCCAATTGGACTAGAAATAGGCCTACATAGAATTTGAAACCCAATTACAAAAAAGTACACCGAATCTCGCCGAAAAAAGAAAAAAGACTCGATCATGTTGATCATCGTCCGCAGAGTGACCGAAACCTTAGATCTGGCAGAATCAAGGGCCCACAGCTTCGTGGCCGCGTCAAAAGATTGAGAAAACTGGTGGAAGATTCTGGTTTCTGTCAGCCATCCCTTTCCTCTGACGCACCAACCCACCACAAGCCTTCCAGAAAGTTAGTCACTCCGACGAAGCGGTTCAACGGTAACGGATCCCGACTTAGCAACCTGTCACGCTTGGAGTTATCTTCTCTCTTCCTTCACCGGAAAACTTTGAAGTCCCAGAGTCTTCATGCCTCGATCCGGACAGTCGGCTCACCCGATACGGCAGATCGATAGGGCAGATCTAAAGGACAGTGGCTCATCCAGAACCTCTAAATCCGACCCCGCATCAGCCATCGAAGATTCTATGGATCCACCGCTAGCCACCTGTCAAAACAACATACCCACCTTATACCCGCTAACTTCCGCCGTAGACGCTAGGCCTGGGCGTTTGGATATTCGGGTCGGATTCGGGTCGGGTTTTTCGGGTTTGGGTTTTTCGGGTTTAGAAAACTAAGACCCGTTCGGGTATTTTAAAACTTCGGGTTCGGATCGGGTATTTCGGGTTCGGATTCGGGTTTACCGGGTTTACCCGAAGTATCCAAATATTAGAAATTTTGTATCCGATTCTATGCAACGTATTAAAAATACTCAAAAAATCTATAAAACCCAAGTATTTTATACCCGAATCTAGCCCAAAATAGCTACAACACCCAAAAATATCTTAAAATCTGAATAATTTAGGCACTTGGGTTATTACAAGTATAAATATTACTAATATATTATAACTATGTACTTATATTTTGCATATGCTCGGGTACTTGTTCGGGTTTGGGTTTGGGTCGGGTTCGGGTTTTCGGGTTTTGAAGTTTAGAACCCGTCGGGTATTTTAAAACTTCGGGTTCGGATTCGGATCGGGTTTTTCGGGTCGAGTTCGGATATTATGCCCAGGCCTAGTAGACGCAGCTTCTAGGCAGACGACCGAGCCTCTGGAGCATCGAAGCAACTCCCAGCATCCTCAACCGGGAGACCACTACATCAATGCTCCTCCTCCGCCATTCCAGAGCCACGACCACATCAACGGAGAATCACCACACCTCTGTTGACGGAGAAGCACAAAGACTCACTCGTGGGCCACCTTCGAGAGACCTCCGCCGTCGTTAAGACCTGAAAATGACCTGAAAAAACTAGATCTGAAAACCGGAAATCGTCTTTAAGAGAGAGAGAATGGCACATAAAAATTTGTTATCTCAATCGATGAGATAAATTTAATACGTTCATGTTGTGAAACTTATTGTTATCTTATTCCATTCCATGAATAATGATACATATATATAGGCATATAAACCTAGGGTTTTAGAGTACATAATGAATAACCCTGATGGGCTTATTGGGCCCGGTTATAAGTCCAATATGATGTATTATAACACTCCCCTTTGGACGGAGTAACCGGACCTGATGGTCAATCGGGATCTCGATAATACGCTGGGGAATGTTGCCTCATTAAAACCTTACCAGGAAAACCCAGTGGGAAAAACCATGGTGAAGGAAAAAGAGTACAACACGCATTACTCCCCCTGATTAGAGCATCACTGTAGATCTCTAAGTCTACGCATTCCTATTTGTTGGATGAGCTTCCGGAGTGTTGAAGCGGGCAATGATTTGGTGAAAAGGTCGGCAGAGTTATCGCATGATCGGACCTGTTGAACGCTGATCGTACCATCCTTCTGCCAATCCGAGGTTGAGAAGAATTTCGGTAGGATGTGCTTCGTCCGATCTCCTTTGATATAACCTTCCTTGAGTTGAGCAATGCAAGCCGCGTTGTCTTCAAACATAACCGTGGGCTCCTTATCTTCTTTCATACCACAATCTGATCGGATGTGCTGAGTCATGGATCGTAGCCAAACACATTCTCTGCTGGCTTCGTGAATGGCCAAAAGTTCTGCATGGTTTGATGAAGTGGTAGTGATTGTCTGCTTTATCGATCTCCAAGAGATAGCTGTTCCTCCATGCGTGAACACATAACCAGTTTGAGACTTGGCATTGTGCGGATCTGATTGATATCCTGCATCAGCAAAACCAACTAGTCCATCCTTGTTGTGGTTAGTGTAAAACAGTCCTAAGTCTTTAGTACCTTGAAGGTATCTTAGGAGGTGTTTGATACCATTCCAGTGCCTCTGAGTTGGACATGAGCTGAAGCGAGCTAGGAGGTTCACGGCAAAACAAATGTCTGGTCTAGTGTGACTAGCCAAGTACATTAACGCTCCTACAGCACTGAGGTATGGCTTTTCTGGACCGAGAATTTCTTCATCGTCCTTCTTGGGACCAAATGGATCACTGTCCAATCCTAGGCTCCGGACAACCATTGGGCTGTTCAATGGGTGGGCCTGGTCCATATTGAATCGCTTGAGTACTTTTTCAATGTAAGCCGCTTGATGCACAAGGATTCCTCCTTTAACGTACTCAAGTTGTAAACCCAAACAGAATTTAGTTTTACCTAGGTCTTTCATTTCGAATTCTGCTTTCAAGCAGTCGACTGTTTGGGAGATTTCACCAGATGTTCCGAGGATGTTTAGATCATCCACATAAACTGCTATGATTACAAATCCTTTGTTTGAGTATTTCTTGATGAAAATGCATGGACTGATGGGATCGTTTTTGTAGCCTTCTCTGATGAGATATTCGCTTAACCGGTTATACCACATACGTCCACTTTGTTTCAGTCCATACAAGGATTTGTTCAGCCTGATGCAGTATTGATCTCGAGATGCATGCTTATCTTTAAGCTCTATGCCATCTGGTAATCTCATGTATATTTCATTGTCGAGGGGCCCATAGAGATATGCGGTGACAACATCCATTAACCGCAAATCTAGATTTTCTCTTATGGCCAGACTTATGAGGAATCGAAAAGTAGTTGCATCCACCACCGGAGAATAAGTCTCCTCATAATCGATTCTGGGTCTCTGTGAGAATCCTTGTGCTACAAGCCGTGCTTTATAACAAACGACTTCACCGAGTTCGTTTCTTTTACGCACAAAGACCCATTTATGGCCCACTGGTTTGACATTGAATGGTGTCCGGATGATCGGACCAAACACATTCCTGAGTTTGAGACTCTTTAACTCCACGTTTATGGCTTCTTTCCATTTTAGCCAGTCTGTTCTATGAGTGCACTCTATGATAGACGTGGGTTCTAGATCCTCTTGCGTGTTCGCAATATCAAGTGCTACTTTGTATGCAAAGAGTGCATTTAAGTCGACTTCTTTTCTGTTCCATTGGGTTCCAGACATGTTGTAATTGATAGAGATCTCATTGTTATCGATCTCGTCAGAACCTAGAGATTCGGCGTCCCGAACCTCTTCTTGTGGTTCATTAGAGTGAGTCTCAGCGCGCGCTCTGTCTGTTATATTGGGAATCTCGGTTTCAACTATTGCACCTTTCTTTGATTTCCGTGGATTCTTCTCTTTGGAACCTAGAGGTCTGCCACGTTTATTTCGTGATGCAGACTCTGTAGCAACTTGAACTTGTCCCGTTGGAACAGTGATTCGTACTGGTGCATTACAAGCTGGTATGTACGATTTGGTTACTTTGTTCGGGTCAGCAAAGGAATCTGGCAATTGATTAGCTAGCTTTTGATAGTGTATAATCTTTTGGATCTCCGAATCACATTCTAGAGTCTGAGGATCTTGCCAATTTAAGGATGTTTGATTCCATGATAGCTCTTTGACCAGCTTGTGTTTCTCTCCACCCAATGTTGGATATACCGATTCATCAAATTGGCAATCCGCATATCTGGCCTTAAATAGGTCTCCAGTGGTCGGCTCGAGATATTTGATGATGGTGGGAGAATCAAAACCAACATATATTCCCATCCTCCTTTGAGGTCCCATTTTGGTTCTATGTGGTGGAGCAATGGGTACATAGACTGAGCACCCAAATGTTTTGAGATGGGAGATGTCTGTCTCATGACCCTGTAATAATTGGGATGGGGAATATCTATGCTCACTAGATGGTCGGATGCGTATTAGTTCAGCAGTATGTAATACTGCATGTCCCCAAGCTGAGACCGGGAGTTTCGACCTCATGAGTAATGGTCGAGCAATCCATTGGATTCGTTTAATGAATGATTCAGCAAGTCCATTCTGAGTATGGACATGTGCCACAGGATGTTCAACGGTCACCCCCATGGCCATACAGTAATCATTAAACGCTTGGGAAGTGAATTCACCAGCATTATCAAGACGTATAGTCTTTAGTGGGAAGTCTGGAAAGTGGGCTCGTAATCTGATGATTTGAGCCAACAACCTAGCAAAAGCTTGGTTCCGAGAAGACAACAGGCATACATACGACCAACGGGTCGAAGCATCTATTAGTACCATGAAGTACCGGAATGTCCCAGAAGGTGGGTGAATGGGACCACAAATATCTCCTTGGATTCTTTCCAGAAAATGCAATGTCTCTTTGGACACTTTTACTGGTGAAGGCCGAGTGATCAACTTCCCTTGGGAGCAAGCTGTGCACATGAGGTGCTGAGGGAAGACTCGGTTTTCTCGAAGGGTGTGTCCTTGAGAACTTTGGATTAATTTACGCATCATGGTTGTACCGGGATGACCAAGCCGGTCGTGCCAAATAGTGTAGTCTTGGAACCGGGCTTTGAGAGCATTATTAGCCTCAATCATACTGACCTTGGCATAGTAAAGGCCAGTAGATAAAGCGGGTATAGTCTCGAGGACTTGTTTATGGCCAAGTGTGATCTTAGTGATCAGTAGGGATTCTTTATTCCCTTCACCCTGGGTTTCTATGTGGAAACCATTAAGTCTGATATCTTTAAAACTTAAAAGGTTTCTTTTTGAGCTGGGTGAGTATAATGCATCTGGAATGTCCAGATGTGTGCCGTTTGATAACAACACATGGGCCTGGCCGTGGCCTTCTATTAAGTTCGAGCTACCCGCTATTGTGCTAATATTCGCGGTTTGCATGATTAAATTTATGAAATAACACTTGTCTTTGAGGATAGTGTGGCTGGATCCACTATCCACCACTATGATATCCTTTTGAGTGTTCATATCTTCAATTTAAACAAGAGGTATGATTTAAAAATGAGTAATGATTTAAAAATGAGTATCATAAGATTCATAAATTAATAAAATATCAAAATTTCTGAAAATAAATAGCAAATGAAAATAAAACAAATCCCCAAAATGAAAAGAAACAAAATCAAAATAAGCAAGTGCTCAGATGATAGAATCAATCGAGGAGATCTGAGGTCTCGTAGTCCATGAGATCGGTCGGCTCGGTGGTGGTGTCGTTAGCATCAACTTGCTGGGCCATGTTAGCTTCAGCAAGTGCTTTCCCATGTTTCTGATACAAATCGCAATGAATCTTGGGAGTACGACAGTTCTTTGTCCAGTGATTGAACATTCCGCATCTGGTACAGGTAGACTGATTGGTTGGGTGGGCAGGGCGGTTTGGTTTAGAGATACCACGGCCTTTACCGGAACCATAACTGAGGTTATGTCGGTTGCCACGTCCGTTTCCGCGTCCACACTTTCCACGTCCATTCCCACGTCCATTCCCATGTCCATGGCCACGATCTGAGGATCTGTCTCGCTGGACATTCTAGGATTCTTTGCGGGAATCTGGTACTAGAGCCGATCCCGGGGGCCTCTAGGCACTGTTCCTCATTAACAGGTCATTGTTTTTCTCGGCCAAGAGCAAACAGGATAACAAATCTTCGTACAATGTATGTTTCATTGCACGATATTGTTGATGAAGCACAATATTTTGGGTATGGAAGGTGGATAATGTTTTCTCGAGGAGATCATTATCAGACACCTCTTCACCACATAGTTTCATGATTGAAACTATCCGAAAGAGTTCGGAGTTGTAGCTCAAAATATAGTTTGGCTTTTTTAGAAATTCAACAAACTTTAGAAGTAAGCTAAGCATAATATCTCTTTCTAAAATCCCTAAATCGCACTCTTATCACTACATAAGATCATATCATTTTGTTAAACAAAACATATATTTCTTCTTTGAGTTTCTTTGTGTATATTATTTGTTATCGTTTTTTTCTCACTAATTTAGTTTATTTCTTTTTATATTCATTTGTCGTCTTTGGTTTCATCTATACTAGTATTTTTGCAACACTTTGGTGACGGATGGGTAAAAATGCTTCCGGGTATATCGGATACCCGACCCGTTTTTAAATTTTGTTCATAAAAAGTTTGTTGGGTCGGGTTATATTTAATCCAACTCATACACCGGATATTCCATATTTAATAATTTAGATATTTAGAAAATTGGATTAAGATTTAGAATTATGATTCTTCTATCATCTTTGTTTGATTTGTTTTTAACTGTTTTGAATCATCATCTATATATACATTTTTGGAGTACACTTAGCAAATAAATCCTAGAGTTGACACTTATTTACGAGAGAATGCCATTGTTTTAAATTTTTATCTATTAATTAATATTACAAAATATTTTCGAAAATATTTTTTAGAAACTATGGCTTTCAAATATGGTAACAAATTGATTTTGTTTCTAAATTTTCCTAAAACATCTCTACCTAATTTAAACATTAATATATGATTCTTCTTTCACTTTTATATGATCTTATAGTTATTTATTTTGAATTTATATAAAATACATATAATTAATAAAATAATAGATTTTTTCTGCATATTATGTGATTCAAATTTTTTAAAATGGACATATATTACTCAATCGATGAAGAAAAAATATGTGTACAATGTCCCACATTGCTTAAAAAATTGGGCAATGGTTCAGAATCATACTATAAAAAGGACCAAAATAATTCTGAATACAAAACAGAGTTATATGGTGGGACGGGTTTGGGTCGATATTATTACAGGACGGTATACCACGGGTGAAATCTAGAATTAAAAATAAAAATATAATTATATAATCTTAAATACTAAACAAACCAAACAATATTAACAAAACAAATATAACTTCAAATTCAAAATTTTTACCCGCAATATACCGCGGGTAAATTTTTTTATATAAAATACTATCAAATTATTATAATAGTTCATGATTATAAATGCTTGCCAATATTAACACTATATCATTTCTACACCTACAAATCTTCTAAGTACACATATTTCAACTATATTAATTATAATATAAAATAATTAAATGAGAATTTTTTTTAATATCAATTTAAAAATCCAATAAATTATAAATTATTATATAAAATGCATAAAATATAATTTTGCCCCGTGGTGTACCGCGGGTTAAATCCTAGTATAATACATAAAGTAAAAAAAAATCAATTTTTTTTCTGCATATACTGTGATTCGAAATTTTAAAAACGGACATATATTATCCAATTGACGAAAATGTGTGTTCAACGTTCTACGTCGATTAAAATATTTAGACAATGATTCAGAATCATATCATAAATAAGATCAACATTAATAAAATAAATGAGTTTTTTGGCCAGACGGGTTTGTCGAAACGAGTTTTTGAATCATCAATAATAAAAAAGATTAAAATATCATTAATCCGCCGCTTCAATACGGATAAAATCTTTAATTATTTTTAATACCACTAATATTAGACATATCAAATTAGTCTCATTTAGAAAAGATTGTATAAATCAAAAATTGTCCCGTGGTATAATGTTACTTAATAATAATTGTAAACTATAAAATATAAATGTCTTTAAAAATGATACAATTTATAAACTTTTATCTATAATAAATAATCTTTAAATTTTTTAAAATTACTATTTTTAGAAAACAAATTACGGGACAGGTTAAAAAATTTTAGGACGGGTTATATGGTGGACGAGTTTGAATCAACATTTATAAAATTTTATAATGTCATTAACATGTCGCTTTAATACAGATTCAATCCTTAGTTTATTAAAATATAAATATCTTAGAGAATGATACAATTTATAAACTTTATATATAATAAAAAATCATTTAATTTTAAAATCACTACTTTTAGAAAACAAATCATGGGATGGGTTATATTTCGGAACGGATTTATATGGCGAACGGGTTTGAATCAATATTTATAAAATTTTAAAATATCATTAACATGCCGCTTTAATACGAGTTAAATCTTCAGTTTATTAAAATATAAATGACTTAGAGAATGATATGATTTGTAAACTTTTATATATAATAAATAATCATTAAATTTTATAATAAAAACAAATCACAGGACGGGTTAAGAAATTACGGAACGGGTTATATTTCGGATTGGGTTTATATGGCGGACGAATTTGAATCAATATTTATAAATATCATTAACATGCCGCTTTAATACGGGGTAAATCCTCAGTTTATTAACAATTGTCTCGTGGACTCGTGGTATACCGTTACTTAATAACAATTGTAAATTATAATATAAATAAATATTTTATAAGGAGATACAATTTACAAAATATTTTTATACTAACTTTAAAAATAAATCATCCCGCGGTGTACCGCGGGTTAAAATCTAGTGTAGTTATATATTTATATTACTTCTTATATATTTGTTTTCTATACTCATGCATATTTTAAAGGGGTGTTTTTTTTATCTTTTACATGATTGTTTCTAATTATGCTATAAAACAACGGTATATTGTCTCCTACTCTTGTTTTTTTTTTCTCTTTGTTGCTTCATCATGGATGGTGTTGAATCCATACAAATATATGTTAACTAAATTATTAAATTTTCATGTTTTTTTCCCAATCCGAAAAAAGCCAAATACCAAAAAAATATAAACTGAATCCTTTACGTTAATCCACCCAATCAAGTTGACACTAAATATGAGAAAAGAAAATGTGTGTCCCTCGGGAGATTATGGTTTATCAAGCAAATCAGTTCAAATAGTATACGGCTCTCACTTACTAAGATGAAAATGAAGGCAAGTAATGAATTCACACGACAGCTTTCAAGATTAAGATTATTTACGTTCAGACAAAAACTGAAGTTGGACAAAATAAAAACTGAAGTTGGACAAAATAAAAACAGAAGTAATAACAGAAAGTTGCATTGTATCAAAAGTTAAAAACACCAATGTGCTTTAATCTTCACCTTCATAGACTTCATAGCCTTCAGAGTCTTCAGAGTCTTCAGAGAAGGTAATCTTGTTACCGCAAAATTCGCCCATCGTAGGTACCTTCTGTTTCTTCAGATTCGGTTTGGTCTCCAAATCATCTTCTTCTATCAGAAGGCTTTCTTGTCGAAGGTAGTCTTCGTACCTGGAATAACAAAAACCCTTGTAATCTCTCCATGTATACCAAAAAACTTCACCCAAAGTGCTATTTATAACAAAACTTAAAAGCCAAATAGTTAAATCCCTTACCAGAGCTTCTCTGCAAGGTTGTACCTAATGAAACAAAATAATAGAGTTAATTTTCTGTAGTGACATCAAAACTATAGCAATGAGTTAGAGAAACAAATATCCACATGGAGAATCAGTTTACCTTGGTCGGAGAGGGTATGGAGCTATCTCAGCCACGTCAAGAAAAATATCGCGACCAAGGAAATTTTTACCACACTTCTTTCGCAGTGCCTAACAATATAAAAGATTTAATTAGCAATCAAACACTTCCAAATAACTACTTGTATACTTTTCATCATTACTAAGCTAATAATGTTCACCTTCTTTGCTTCGTCAATAGAAGCAAACTGAACAAAGCCACAGCCCACATTCTTGCCCTTGTGATTTACAATAAGTCGAACATGAACAACTTCTCCAACATCTTTGAAGAAGTTGATGCTGTCAAATGGAGGATAAAATATTGGTCATGTAAACTCGCTCCAAGAAAGAAAGAGGAAATTAAATGTGCTACTTACATATGTGATATTACAGTTTGATGAAATAGATGGGTAACAAAGAGCGTCTTTTTTATTGCAGCAACTGCCTGAATTTAAAAGCACGTTAGCACGGTTCTAATTAAGGAGAAAACGACTTGAATTGCATACCAACAAAAAATAGCCTCATCTCAAGTCACAGGTTTCTTTGTGGCAACAATTCTTTTCTTTTTTAAAAGCCAAGTGTTTCTTCTGAGCCTGGCATATTTTGAAGATAATAAGAAGAGGTACCTCAACAGAATCAGGAGGTGTCTCATCTTCTTCTAACAGAAGCTTTTGTCGTCGAAGGTAGTCTTCGTAACTGAAATATCAAAAACACTAGTGAGTCTCCTTGTATACCAAAAACTTCACCCAACGTGCTCTTGATAACAAACTCAAGATGCAAATACTTAAATCCCTTACCAAAGCATCTCTGCAAGGTTGTACCTAATTCATAAAAAAATTATAGCATTAGTCTTCTGTAATGACATAAAAAACCTAGGAATAAGTCACATGTCAGGAAACCATGACATGGAAAATCAATTTAATTTGGGTTGTGGGTATGGAACGTTCTTAGCCACTTCAAGAAAAATCTTATGATCGTGCAAATATTCACCATTCTTCGTTTCCATGGCCTGCGGTATAAAAGATTTAATCATCTATTGTACTTTCAAATAACTACTTGTATATTTTCAATATTAGTATACACTGCTTCTCAAATAAATTGAATTCTTTCATCATTACTACAAAACTACTCTCACCTTCTTTGCTTTGTCAGCAGAAGCAAACTCAACAAAGCCATAGCCCACATGCTTACCCTCACTGTTTACAATGAGTCGAACACTAACAACTTTTCCAACATTTTCGAAGAAATTGATGCTGTAAAAAAAAGGATAATATATCAGACATGAAAAACTTGATTCGCTAAGAAAAGTGGAAATGAAGGTGCTACTTACACATGTAATAATTTAGTTTGGGGAGAGAGATTGGCAACAAAGAGCACTTCCTGAATTAAACAGCCAAGTGTGTTAGCACGACTCGAAGGATAAAAGGTTAAAATGCATAACAACAGCAAAAAGTAGATGCATCCCCAGAATAAGTAAGTCATCTTTGGACTTTGTGGCAACAACTGTGTTATAAAACAGTAAGCGTTCCTGACACATTTTGGAGATAATAAGAGCAGGTACCTCAACAGAATCTAGAGGTGTCTCCTCTTCTTCTGTGGGAAGGCCGCCTTCTCGTCGAAGGTAGTCTTTGCACCTGGAATATAAAAAACCCTAGTGATCTCTCCATGTATAACCAAAAATTTCAAGCAATGTGGCCTTGATAACAAACTCAAGATGCAAAGAGTAAAATCTCTTACCAAACCTTGTGATCTAAGCAATACCTAATTAACAAAAACAATAGCGTTAGTCTTCTGTAATGGCATCAAAACTCTAGCAATAAGTTAGACATTACAATAACAAATTCTCCATAACATAGTCAATTTACTTGGGTGGAAGATATTTAGCTCCCTTAGTAGCTTCCTCAAGAACAATCTTATGATCGCCCAAATATTCACCATTCTTCTTTTGCAGTGCCTAGAGAATAAAAAAAAACTCTAATCAGCAATCGTTCTAATTAATTTTCATCATAAGTATACACAAATTACTCTCACCTTCTCTGCTTCGTTAGAAGAAGCAAACTCAACAAAGCCACAGCCCACATGCGTACCCTTGAGGCTTAGAATAAGTTGAACACGAACAATTTCTCCAACATTTTTGAAGAAATCGATGCTGTAAAAGTAAAAGGATAAAAGAATCTCAGTCATGCTCCGAGAACGAAACACTTAACAGTGTGGTACTTACATATTTGGTATTTTAGTCTTGCATGGGATATTGCCAACAAAGAGAGTCTTTTTTCGTACGGCAGCTTCCTGAATTTAACAGCCAAATTGTGTTAGCATAACAACAGAAAAAGTACAATATATCTAACAAACAGGACACTATATAAATTTATCAAAAATTATACCTTCACTGAGATTAAATTAGGCTTTGTCTCCAACAACTCCATCTGCTCAGCAACATCTTTCGTTGTCTCCTGTTACATACATGAGTAGCCAGACAGTATAAATAAAACTGTTCTCAAAGGACAAGAGGACTCCGACGACCATCTTAGGTTACCTTCTCCTCGGATGTTTCCTTATGTTTCTTCAGAATCGTTTGGGTCTCCAAATTATCATCCGGCTTTCGCTTACCTAAAAGAGGAGCAGCAAAAACTTTATTTACCGATTTCTGGCTACAAGTGGCCATGGAGAAGATGAAAACAGCGACGGTTTATTTTCCGGGAAAGAGTTCGAGAGCAGCAATAACGAACCCTTGAGACCTAGGAAGGTGGTCTTTTATAAAACAATAATCTGGTTTGGGTCTGGGCTTTTATTGTTTGGGTTCATGTGTTTTGTTCCCTCGCCAACCTTATTTGAAAAGTCCTTTTTGGTCAACACTGATTGATGTTCATGCTTAAAAGTCGACTTTTTTTTTACAAAAAGCTAACCCACAACTGTAAATATCATAATAAAAGGAGTTTTACAAAAAGCTAACCCAGGCTTTTGTTACCACGGCAAAAAAAAAGAAATGGAAAAAACATGGCAACAAATGATTTTAGTGCAGAAACAGACTACACTCAACGAACCCATAGAAGCATTAAATTTCGGAAATCCCGTTTATGTCTTCTAGCTGTGATCGTGTTTCTTATCAGTCTGTCGTTTCTCTCGGACCAAACGTTGTAAACCAAAGCTTGCCGATTGGTAACGACTGTTATTTTCGGTTGTAGAGACTTTCGCTGGAAGGACTTTGGCTGTAGAAACTTTGACTGCAGAGACTCTAACTTTAGAAACTTTAACTGTTAAAATGTGATTGGTACCAACAAAACTGTAGAAACTGTGATTGTAAAAATGGTGATTTTAAATAAAAATAAATTACAACGAATATAAACCCAAACTGTGATATAACAACGAAATTCACACGAAAAAAATTTATGCGAAGTTTTTATACATTCATATTTCTCTATTTTTGTATCAAATGTAACATCTGATATTTTTTTATATACATAAGTGGATCTTAAAAGAACAGAAAAAAAAATCATTTGTAAATTAGTTAATACTTTTTTAAAATTAATTTTCCAACAAATTTTATCAGAGGTTTTCCTATATTGGAAAAAATAAAATAAGGAAAACCATTATTATTTATTCTTTTTAATTTCATGGCTTTACAAAAAAAACTTAATTCAAAGAGGAAATAAAAAAAGAAGGACTTTGGAGGCTTTAAAATTATTTAAAGCCAAAATAATGTGATTGGGAAAATAAAAACTTTAAAACTTTTCTAAAGCTTTAAAAGTGTTTACTAATGACCCCAATACATAGTTACATAATCAAAATGATGGGTTTTCATAAATAATAATAATAGCCCATAGCATATATCAGATAGGCCCAAATTTTAATTAAGAGATTAGTGAGAGTGTCATTCATTTACACCACTGACAAGGTGATAGATATTATGCATACATTTTTAATTTTAGATGATATTGTTGTAAATAATCTTAAATAAAATAAACTTTAAAATTGTCAAAAAATCCTCAAATTTAATTTATTTTGCATATTAATCACTAACTTTTGTTGAATGAGCCAGATTAGTCATGTCGTTAAATGGTTTGATGAAACGGTTTAGAGCTCCTTTATCTCTACCAACTTAACAACTGAACTAATTTGGCTTGGTCACTAAAAATTGGTCATATAAATAAAAAGTTAAATCAAATTTGGAGATTTAATGTGTCTATTGAAAATTTTATGCTTTTTCAATCATCTTTAAAAACTGGCAATTTTATTGACATTTTCCCGATATTTTTATAGTTAATATCGATATTCAACTAATTTCAACTTATATATCCATCTATGAAATTCATAAAATGAAATTTTGAAATAATAACCAAAGATAAAAATCAAATTCCTATTTGTAATTTTTTATCGACAATATGTATTATGTCATATTCAAATTTGGGTGCACAGTATCGATACAATACTTTAGTTTAAAGCTGATTTCTAAATTAATCTTCAAATATATATTTATCTTGTGGTAGTTTAACTTCATTGTAATAGATTACTCCATTTATTCTACGTAACTTTTTCTTATATTTTTTTTTTGTAAACCATTACTTAAATTAAGGTAGCTCAAACTCCATAGATGGAGAAGAAAATACATGAAGCAAAGATATTTTCAAAACGCAACAACATAATGAAACGAAGATGGAGAATCTTGGTCTTTATACGTTTGATATCAGCAATGAAATCGTCAACTGCAAATGCATGGCCACCGACATTGAGAAGAAGGGGGAGTTCTTGCCAATCCGAATAACAAGCCATCCCTGAGACACCCACCGCTAAGGCCGCGTTGATCGCCGCCTTCAAACCAAGTTCCTTCGCTACTAGAGCAAAAGAGACAACGGGTCGAAAAGATGATCCAAATTAGATCGATGCCTTAAGTAGGTCCTCCATGAACAACCCCATTCTGTAGCCAATGGACTTAGTCATCCATGATGCGTTGGGAAGACATGGCAAGGTGTCTTGATGCTCTTCTATCATCTGTAAAGGTTACTGGAATGGTTGGGAGATTTTATCACAAAGGACCTCAAATTTACCACTATCCTTAGCCACAAAGAAAGTTAAAACAAGCCTAACACCGTCCTTAAAACAAGGAAAATCGAAGTCACCATAGAAGTGATCCGAGAGATAACCTGAGACAAACAGATTCACACCAAAGCCATAACCAACAATCAGGGCCGGCCCAAGTCCTTTTGTTGCCTAAAGCAAAAATGAGTTTGGCCCATTAAAGAAAATCTGTTGGAAAAAAAAAACATAAATTCTGTCATAACTAGGCTCGAACTCAGCACGTATAAAATGACAGTTAGTAGCGCTGACCACTATAACACAGACATTTTTGCAAAATGATGCCCCAAAATTGGTTAATAACTTCTGATGCCTAAAGCCCTACCTTCACCAGCTTTAGCTCCGGGTCGGGCCTGCCAACAATCGCCAAAGATTGTCTACAAAGATGTCTACTTCCGATAAGAGACATTACATCCATACCAACAGAGCTTCGATCAAATCTATAAGTCTATCATCCTCATATTGAGTTACAAACGTCATAAAGAGGTAAAAGGGAACTATCAGAGGATCGTTTCTATACCAATGGACAACCCACAAGAGGGTAATAGAGACCAAACCTTCTGACATCAAGTTGAAAGGGAGGGGAGACATTGGATGCCGAGGATGCTCGTTGAAAAGAGTACATATATGGCCCTTATCCAAGGAGAATCTGGCGAGAGCTGCTTCGAGAATGGGGTGAGGCGAGTGAGACGACGAAGTGGTGACGAGAGCCTCTAAGCATCTACGTCTTGGCGGCGGATCCGGTGGATCTGGGGGTTTTGGAGGGTTCGGTGAGGTGAGGAGGGTCGACGGAAGAAGATGTGAAGGCTTTTGGGATACCATCCAAGAGGAACCAGCCATCTCCCCGGAAACAGAAGGAAGACACATATAAGACCGGAAGAGTATCGGAAAACGCCGGACCATGCCGGTAAGAAAACGAAAATACGCCAGAAAACGAACCCGAAACTTTATCGGAAGAGAGCCGGAACGAAACCGGAAGACAGCAGAGATCGCCAATCTAGTGGAACGCTGCCGCCGAAGGAGCCTCACCGGTGAGAAAAGCCATGGAGAAATCTTTAATCGGCGCCTCAAACTGCGGGTCTGGGAAAGAAACTAGGGCGAACGATTCTGCTTTGTCACTTTTTATACATTTGATGATAAAAAGAGTGTAACTTTTTCGTTTTTTTTTTTGTTTTCCACTGAATTTCATTGATAAAAACAGAGTAATACGAAGTTGAAGAGCACAAAAACCGGAAACAATAACGAAACAAAACAATTAAGAACAGAGTGATAAGAACTAAAGCTTAACCGTGTGAGCGACGATCTTTGTCAATACGATCTTGGAGCCATGAAGGTCCTCCTAACGCCAAATATGAGGTGAGGCGTCTGTCTCAGGTAACACTGCAGGTTATAACCCTAGCCAAAGAATTGGCTTTCGGCGAAAAGAGTTTAAATGATACCTCCCCCATCACCCGTATGACCTGCAAAATTTTTGAAAGGACAGAACGATATTTTGGCCATTCTTGTGGATTCTCCAAAGCCGACACTGCTGCTGAGCAATCAGTCCACACCTCACAGGAAGAGATATGAAGATCATGCAGACTTTGTAAAGTCCAGAGGATGCACTTGAGCTCTGCTGCAATCCTGCTGAATAAAGGCAAAAAAGCGTCCCGAGCGTGAAAGAGAGCATCACCCGTGTGAGTTCTTATGATCCATGCCCCTCCACAGAAACTTTCCTCATTTATCCAAGACGAATGTATATTGCACTTTAAGATTCCAACAGTTGGTTTAGTCCAATAATTACGGACTCGGGATCGATTCCTTGTGTCCCACGCTGTCTCTTGTGAAGTGCGTTGATTCTGTTGTATCCATTCCTCCGCTTCTTCTAAGGCCGTAGCGATAACAAAAGTGATGATCAAGAGTTCTAGCTGTGTATAATACAGAAATTCTAGCCTTCCAAATCTCCCATAGCAGCCATGGAATTGCAGTGCGAAACCGCGGATCCAACTCTGTCTTTCCAATCATGTCCATGACATATTCTAGATTTCGCGAAACAGAGTTGGAGAAACCTTGGCTTGGTAATGGGACGCTAAAATCAGACCAAACCTGGCAAGCCAAAGAGCAGGTGAATAATACATGAATCACCGTCTCTTCCTCTCTGTTACAAATTGAACACATGGGTTGTATGTTGAGACCATGCTTCCTTAAACACTCAACAACTGCTAAGGCCCCCCAGAAAGAGCACGCCATAAGAATAACTTGATTTTAGGAGCTGTTAGAATAGTCCAAATCTTTTCTTTGATCTTGTTTAAACTCTGAATATTTTCTGGGACTATCTCCATGGCTGTTGCTTCCCGTCCCAATACCCAGTTCCCTCTTTTGACAGAGTATCTTCCATCTTTTGTATATGCCCACACAAATTTGTCCTTTAAAGTCGGTGCCGGAGGGAATGAGCTAATCTGAGTAACATCACAAGGGGGGGGGAAAGCTCATTTAAACGTTGTAGATTCCAAGCTCCTTGAGTTGTTATCAATGACGAGACCTTGAGATTTAGATCCATCATCAATTCCTTATTAATCGGTCTTCGCGGGAAGACATCTCTGATCCACTTATCAACCCAAATACTTGTGTCAGCACCATCCCCCTATCGATTTCATTAGGCCTCGCTCTAGTAGTTCCCGACCAAACAAGATGCTTTTCCAAGCATACGACGGTCTATAGCCAATTTTTGCCTCTAAGAAACTTTTCGTAGCAAAATATTTGGCTTTATAAACACGGGAAACCAAGGAGTCCGGAGCGTCTAAGAGCCGCCAAGTTTGTTTCGCAAGTAAGGCTTGGTTGAATCTTCCAATGTCTCTAAAACCCAATCCTCTTTATGATTTGCACAACTTCTCCCATGAGACCCAATGCATTTTGTTCTTGTCTTCACATGCATTCCACCAAAAACTGGACATGGCGCTTGTAATTTGTTGGCATTGATGCTTTGTCAATCGGAAACACGACATTGCATAAACCGGTAACGCTATAGCCACTGGTTTTAAAAGAACTTCCTTCCCTCCCAAGGATAGTGTCTTTTCATACCAGCCTCCTAGTCTCACTTTAAGTCGATCCGTGATGAAACCTAAAATTTCTCGCTTGGAACCGCTGAAACATTCTGGGAGGCCTAGATATTTACCCGCTCCACCTTCTTGTTCGATGCCCGTGAATAAACCAAGCAGTATTCTCATGTATGGATCAAGCTTCTTACCAAAGGTGATTGACGACTTCTGGAGGTTTATTTCCTGACCCGATTCCGTACCATACAACTTAAGACACTGTAAAAATTTGGAACACTCTTTGAAGTTTGATTTACACATGAACAAGCTGTCGTCTGCGAAAAGAAGATGTTGGATAGACAGACAACTAGCTGTCAGGCGTAGACCGGTGAGTCGTCCTTCAGTCTCAGCCTTATTCATAATATGTACCAATGCTTCGCACATAATATGAAGAGAAAGGGTGATAATGGATCTCCTTGACGTATACCTCTCTCCGGTTTAATAAAACCATAAGATCCACCATTCATTAGAACGGAATATGAAACAGACCTCACACAACTCATTATCCAAAGAACCACCTTGATATTAAAACCAAGTTTTAAGAGTAATTCCTCAAGAAAATTCCACTCCACCCTATCGTATGCTTTGGACATATCGGTTTTAATCGCTATAAACTCTTCATCGCATGTTGGGTTAGTTCGCAGTGCATGGACCATTTCATGTGCTAGGAGGATGTTGTCGGAAATTAGGCATCCTGCAACAAAGGCTCCTTGTGTGTCCGACACAATCAAAGGTAGAAACTTCTTAATCCGAGAACAGAGTACCTTAGAGACGATTTTGTACATGACGGAACAAAGGCTTATGGGCCTTAGATCAGTCATCTTAGAAGGATTTGGCTTTTTGGGAAGTAGACAAATCTGAGTGAAATTCCATTCAGAAGGAAGAACACCAGACTCAAAAAATTGTTGAACCTCTTTGATCACTTGCGGTTCTACAATATCCCAATACGTTTGATAAAAATGCCCTGACATTCCATCCGCTCCATGTGTGCTATCTCCTTTAATACTAAAGGCTGCCATACGGATTTCCTCACCGGTCATAGGTCTAGTGAGTTCAATATTCATTTGTTGTAACTTTTTCTTATTTAACATTACATTTTTAACAGTTTTTTTTTTTTACGTCTACGTTTATTATTTATTACAAATTATGAGAATTGTTACATAGACGATTCTACAACGGACAATTCCTTCCGACCCTTATTAGATCCACAACAGACGACACTTCCTTCTCCATGCTCATGACGGACACCTTCAATGATCCAAGACCTGACGACACTTCTCTCTGCGTAGAATCCTGGCGAACGGCTATAATTGTATTTCGCTGGAGATCTCCTGCACACTTGCGTCTTTTAATCTACAAATTTATTAATAAATCGCAATATCTGGGACTCGAACCCCAGACCTCTTGGTGTAGAAGCATTAATTAACCCTTGGTCAACCAATGGAGTAAAGAGGCTTCCACATATTTTTAACGGTTTATGTTATAATTTTAATTAATTTATTAAACTTTGCAAAAAAAAAATCAGAAAAAGAAAAGAAAAGAAAATATTCATTTCTCAAATCTTTTTCCAAACTAGTCAATTTTCCTATTTGGGACCATAATTAATTTACTCTAAATTTTGACCCAACTTTTTATTATCCCAACGAAAAAAAAAAAAATCAAACCTGCTGTAACTGTCTCTTACCTAGTGGAAAAGAGTTCAATATCATCATCATCATCATCATCATCATCATCTTCATCATCTTCCCCAATCATTTGACACAAAAATTCACTTCCCCGGAGAATCATTCAACCGTCAAAGTTTCAAGATGCCGAACTCCACGACGGAGGACTCCGTCGCCGTTCCACTACTTCCCTCCCTCCGCCGCGCTACTAACTCTACTTCTCAAGTCGCAATCGTCGGTGCCAACGTCTGTCCAATAGAAAGTCTCGATTACGAGTACGAAACTCTTACCGTTGCTTCTTCCTCCTTCAATTTTCTTCTTCTTAGCTTAAATTCCGTTGTTACGCTTTCGATTTAGGATCGCGGAGAATGATTTCTTCAAGCAGGATTGGAGAGGTCGTAGTAAGGTAGAGATTTTCCAATACGTGTTTATGAAGTGGCTGCTTTGTTTTTGTATCGGCATTATTGTTAGTCTCATCGGATTCGCTAATAACCTCGCCGTTGAGAATCTCGCCGGTGTTAAGTTCGTTGTTACTTCTAACATGATGATAGCCGGAAGGTGAAATTTCGCATTTTCCGATTGGTTTAGCTGGTTTGCTTGTAATGTTGATGATTGGATTTTGAATAGAGAGTTGAAATTGTTTCACAGGTTTGGTATGGGCTTTGTTGTTTTCTCTGTTACCAATCTGGTTCTTACTCTTTTTGCGTCGGTGATTACCGCTTTTGTTGCGCCTGCTGCGGCAGGTTCCGGTATACCGGAGGTGAAGGCTTATTTGAACGGTGTTGATGCACCAGAGATATTCTCACTTCGCACTTTGGTCGTTAAGGTAACAATTTTCGAGAGAGAACTCGAACATTGTGCAAGTTTTTGTTAGAAATTTGTTTTTGATCGCTCTTTTCTTGGGGTACAGATCATTGGGAACATATCTGCAGTGTCAGCGTCTCTTCTCATTGGTAAAGCAGGGCCTATGGTGCACACCGGTGCTTGTGTTGCATCTATACTAGGTCAGGGTGGCTCCAAAAGATATAGACTGACCTGGAGATGGCTCAGATTTTTTAAAAATGACAGAGACCGAAGAGATCTTGTAACTTGTGGGTCAGCTGCTGGTATTGCTGCCTCGTTTCGTGCTCCGGTTGGTGGTGTCCTGTTTGCGCTTGAGGAGATGTCATCTTGGTATGTTAAGTTGTGTCAAGTTATTCTCTTCAACTCAATGGATTTCTTATATGAAGTTCATTTGTTGCCATATTGGCTATTTGGTGTCTTCTGGTCATTATATATGTTCTTTAAGCTGTCATTTTCTGAATGATTCATTGAAAGCTAGAATGGGGGGGTTTGTCGTTGTAGGTGGAGGAGTGCACTTTTATGGAGAATCTTCTTCTCAACAGCTGTTGTGGCAATTGTTCTCAGAGCTCTAATCGATGTGTGTTTAAGTGGAAAGTGCGGGTTATTTGGTAAAGGAGGCTTAATAATGTTTGATGTCTATTCAGAAAATGCATCATATCATCTGGGGGATGTACTTCCTGTTCTTCTCCTTGGAGTTGTCGGTGGTATTTTAGGAAGCTTATACAACTTTCTACTGGATAAGGTTCTGCGAGCTTACAACTTCATATATGAGTAAGCTATCTTTTTGGATATATCTATAATACAGACACATACGCAAAAATATGTATACACATAAGTAAATGTTTTCTTGATCGTTAACATTTTTTTCTGTCCAGGAAAGGGGTTACTTGGAAGATCCTTCTCGCATGTGCAATATCAATTTTCACGTCCTGTCTTCTTTTTGGATTACCATTTCTTGCATCATGCCAACCTTGTCCCGCCGATGCCTTAGAGGAGTGCCCTACAATTGGACGGTCTGGAAACTTTAAGAAATACCAATGCCCTCCTGGTCACTACAATGATCTAGCTAGCCTCATTTTCAACACAAATGATGATGCTATCAAAAACCTTTTCAGCAAAAACACTGACTTCGAGTTTCATTATTTTTCGGTTCTTGTATTTTTTGTCACCTGCTTCTTCCTCAGTATCTTTAGCTATGGCATTGTTGCTCCAGCAGGGCTCTTTGTACCCGTTATCGTTACAGGAGCATCGTATGGACGGTTTGTAGGGATGCTGCTTGGTTCAAACTCAAATCTTAATCATGGTCTGTTTGCTGTACTTGGTGCTGCGTCCTTTCTTGGCGGAACAATGAGGATGACAGTTTCCACTTGTGTTATTCTCCTTGAGCTGACCAACAATTTGCTGCTACTACCTATGATGATGGTCGTCCTTCTGATTTCAAAAACAGTTGCTGATGGTTTCAACGCTAACATCTATAACCTCATCATGAAGTTAAAAGGGTTTCCCTACCTCTACAGCCATGCAGAGCCTTACATGAGGCAGCTTCTAGTTGGTGATGTAGTCACAGGCCCACTTCAATTCTTCAACGGCATTGAGAAAGTCGAGACTATTGTACACGTTCTCAAAACCACCAATCACAATGGCTTCCCCGTGGTTGATGGGCCACCTCTTGCTGCAGCTCCTGTTCTGTGCGGTCTAATCCTCCGGGCTCACATTCTGACTTTGCTAAAGAAACGAGTATTCATGTCTAGTCCAGTAGTTTGTGACTCCAATACCCTTGCCCAATTCAAAGCAGAGGAGTTTGCTAAGAAGGGTTCTGGGAGGAGTGATAGAATAGAAGATGTGGAATTAAGCGAGGAAGAATTGAATATGTATTTGGATTTACATCCATTCTCTAATGCCTCTCCTTACACTGTTGTGGAGACGATGTCACTTGCAAAGGCCCTTATCCTTTTCCGTGAGGTTGGCATAAGGCACTTACTGGTCATACCAAAAACCTCCAATGTAAGTGATTTTGGTTTCTCCTTTTCCCTGGCAGTTATCAACACCTTTGTTAGATTTCGATAGGCACTAGAACTTGAGATGCTTTATAAATATGGATAGATAGGTAGGAAGGAGAATAGATTAGAGTCTTTTTTTGATCATTGTTTGTACAAAACTCGAACCACACTTAGTTCTCTATATATTCGATAGCTCTTTGTTTCTTGGTTCATCAGTTGTCGTATCAAATTCGTTAATTTGTGACTAAAGAAACTTTTGAATTTGTATTGCAGAGACCTCCAGTGGTAGGTATATTGACACGGCATGACTTCATGCCGGAACATATACTAGGCCTGCATCCCTCCCAGTCTCGGAGCAGGTGGAAAAGGCTTCGGATTCGACTGCCTTTCCTCTCATGAAATATTAAGCTGCCTACCAATTTTCAGGTATGACAGTTCATATAAACTCTGTATAGTTTATTGAACGCAGCCTTGTGGTGCTATGTCGAGCTCTACTACAATTTGCAAATGCTTTATGGTAATTGTTCGACTTTGTATATGAATTAACACTTCTTCTATCGTTAGATACAGAAAGATGTAGAGAGATTTATAAATGTTGCCTCCGCTTCAGCTTTTGTTGGTTCTTTTCTATTTGTATTGGTTCTTCTATCTTTCGACATTCTTCAATTTCACGGGCCAAGGGGACGAAATACAAATTTAGACTCCATTAATGCAATTTTCGTAATGCGTAGGGCCACAAACACACTTGCAATTACATCAACAATAGACTCAACAAAGCAATGAACTCCGCTCTCGGTAATCTCATATAATCTCCACACATTTTGAGAACAATCAATGGAAAAAAAACAAACTTCCAACAACTAAGATTGTAGAAGAAAATCCCAATTGCTTCAAAAGGATAGAACTAGAGATCCGTTGATTCCTCTGAATATCGGAAAACTAGAGTTTTTCGGATCTGTTAATTCCTCATAATACCAGAAACGAGAGAACGTGAGGAATTCGTTGATTCTCCGCGAATACTGAATCCTACGTCGTCTTATAATCGTTGAGATCTACCGAAAACAAGGATTAGAGAATAGAATACTCTTCTCTGAAAAGCTAAAAGCTCTTTAATTTTATTAATCAAATCAACTGCATACAAAGGATGCCTTAACGGTTTATTTATAATAAAACATAAGAGACCCCTAAAATATTCTAGAAACACTAAAAGATAAAGATTAAAATAATTAATAATATTAAAATATAAATAAATGGAAATTATCCTAATTCTACGCTGCATTAGGTCTCGCTGGCCAAGAAAAGATTCAAGCTCGAATCTTGTATTTGCTCTGCATCATTATATCACTGGAAAACTATAACAACTTGTACTGGTTGAACAGGACCAGACCCACTTGACTACAAAAGATATAGTTTTCTAATTACCCTTCTAAACATAACTATGCATTCTCTCTATTAGTTCTCTACATTTTTAATAAGAAGTGAGTTGGCTGCTTTTAAACACTAATTAAAGTTATATTTACTTTATCTTTCTAATCTACTCATTCTACCAAGATTACTGAATTAAAATATTCCAACCAAACAAAGTTGAGAATAAAAATGAGCTGCGTTTTCAATAAGGAACCAAAGTTTACAAAATGGAAAAAGTTTAATTCCCTTCATTCAAAAATAATTAAAAAAAAAAAAAAAGTTTAATCCCCGACCACTATATGTTTCCAAGACTTAAGTTACAGCCTCGAACATTATTCCATAAAAAGATCGAAAATGGTAATTTTTCTGATTGGAGCAATAGATAATTTATGGATATTTCTTACCGAACACTAGTATACAATGAATTCTCTTCAATATTACTCGTGGGGTTTAAATTTCCCATATAAAGAAAACTTCACGTGAATCCCTTTCGGTCTTTGGTCCCCATCATTTCCTTTTCACATATGTCAGTATCATGTATTTTTAAATGTTTGTAAATGACCAAAAAAGGCCAAAACAATGTTTCATATGATATATATACTACTAGTAGGTGAATATCTACAAAACACACGGGATGTTATTCTTATACTGTACTTTGTTCTTTGTGACCAAGCCAATTTCCTTGTACGTTTCTATTTTCTTTATTATAGCTACATGTTTGAAATAAGACTGATTCTGTTTGTTACCTTTTATGAAACAAAAACTTGTAAGTTGTAACTACCTTTGGGGATGTTAATATTATTGGTACAATTGAGCTAGCCCGTCCTAAAAAAGTCCGAAATCCGTATAAAAGACGAAGCTCACTCGCATTTGATCGTGAGAAGCCAAACGTCCGAGTTTGTCACTTGCCAGCCTATTAGTATCATATCTCCTCGGTACATTCTGTTAGCTTGGGAGATTCAAATGTTTAATACGAAATGATGAAAACTAGGCGTTAGTTTAGTGTGAGGTAAATGTCTGAAATCGAGTGTAAGAGTAACGAAATCTCTTGACATACATAACTCACATCGGACTTATAAAGAAGAGTGGAATTGCATGCATTGAGGAAAAAGATATCCAGCACAATATTTTATGACCAAACGATATTTAACATCTACCCAGGCTCTCCTTTTCCAAATGGTTTCTTGTATTTGAACTACGCATAAAAAGTTAATAAAACAAGCTTAGTCTCATTCAAATTCTACTTTTGATTTTCAATTTAAATTTGATCTCAACATATTACTTTTTTCCACGTTGTTTGATTTGGACCACGGATTTCGCATGCACGCTTTCTATTTTTAGATATCAACACAATTACTTTTAAGTCTTTTAACATCAGTACTTTGAGAACGCAAAAATTATCAAATTTAGTGCTTAATGGTTAACTAATGCTTACATACATGACCAAAAATGTGCAAGTAAATTACCTCTGTTAATGTGGAAGTTAGTATTGAAGGTTACATTAATGAATTTCAATATACAGTATTCAGTATTGTTTATTGATTTGCACATAAGTAAACAACTTAGGGAAAAACATAATACAAATAACATAGATTTTGAGAATCTTGTAAACAAATATTATATTATTTCATTCGATAACATTATTTTACATTTTTCTAATCATGCGTGAATTTCACTTATTTACAGCCATATTTGTTACAAGATTTGGTTCTCTATATTATTATTTAATTTTCTAGCCGGAAAAGGCTTAAAATTAAGTTGGTTGGGGTGTCACATTGATAACAGACTAGCAGTAAACGGAGATGACTCAGGTCAATATATATTTTAAAAACATATACAGCAGTTATCAGTTTAATTAACGCATTTATTGTAGAATTATAAACCTTTTGTCTAATTGACGTCAAAAAGATAAACAAACTCTGTGTCAAAAACTTCTGTGTCACACAACATAAAAAAAAAAAAAACACATTAGTGTTAAAGAGAAAATTCTATGGGGAGTCAAATATATATATATCACGTCGTTAAAATGACTAACATAATAAAATTACAAAGTTAAATTTAACTCTTTTTAACTAAGGGTTAAGTTGGAAATCAATACGTTTTTCAAACATAATTAGAAAAGTGATACGGTTACTATTTACAATGGGGAAAAGCACCGAGTTTACACTGTACACTACTGTTTATATGACTTCCAAATCCTCATCAAACCATTTTATTTACAAGCATGCCATCCAAATTAAAATAAATTATTATTTTTTTTTTTTACACATTTTGTCTGATCTCTTTAATCTTCTCTCAATTTTATTTTTTCATTTTCAAAATCATCAAAACCCTAAGCGTCGAATTCAATTTGCTTCCACAGAACAATAGATTTTCAAAATCACATATCTATATCGCTTCTTCAATGGCGTCCAAAATAGTGGCTGCTAAAGATATCATCACTTTACACGGATCTGTTGCCATCGTCAGCGAATTATTCTGTGTGTATTTTCAATCTCTCACGGATATCATCACTTTCCGATTCTGTGATTTTTTCAGTGAAACAACAAATCTCCGGCGAAATCATAAAACAAATCTCCGGCGAAATCATCATCATCTCCGGCGATGAAGACGTCGGCTATCTCTTCTCTTCTTCCTCTCTCTTCCTAACCCTAATTTACCAATTACCAACCAAAGCAAATTAAGCAGACAACCCCCACAGACACCTCAAAACACCAACACATCTCAAATAAACCAACTTCTCCTGGCCTCATCGGCGATGCCGTAGCCACCGCTGTTAAGGTTCGCCGATGATTCCATACTCTGTTTCAATTAGATTTTTTTTTGGTTATGCTTCAACTAGTATCACAGCCCAAGAAATCTCCTTCTTGCGATGGTATTTTCTTGGAACGATCAATCTCTTATGTCTTATGAAAATTGAAATGGGTCTTGTTTTTATTTGATTGTTTGATAAACAAAAAAGTTGGCTTTTTTCTCTATTAAATCTGATATCTGATTTGGGTTTTCTCTGTTATTCTCCTGATCTTTTTTTTCTCTAATTTGATGTTTTGTTTCCATGAAAAGTTTCAATCTTTTTGTAACAAAAACAAATATATATTGTGACTTGCTTTGTTTTGGTTGTATAATTTGGACTTTGATTGTAACTTGGAAGTGGAAGACTCATAGATCTGAAGACGTAAACAATGACAAAAACATGTGATTGTCCCTTTTCTTATGTAAAGTGTTCAACTTTGATTCGGCCATATGTACCTTCTATGCCCTACAATCTAGTCAACATAGTCAGAATTAAAGGTCAAAACTATATGTTGCTTGTGTGTTTTGTTGTATTAGAAAAGATTTAGTAAGTGAATTGAGAAAAATGAAGAGAGCTTAAGGAGTATGGAAAATGTTGCAGGTGGGTGAAGTGGGAGAGCTATCAGAGATATTCCAATAGAAAGGAGAAGTGGCAAGAGGATGTCCAGATTGGTAAGAAGAAGAGAAATTGCATCTTGGAAAAAATAGATAAACAAGATTTTAAGAGATTTTGTCCATTTCTTTATAGAATCCAAAAACCAAGTTTTGTGGGTTTTCTAACAATTCACGTCAAACTGTTTTTAAATTTTTTTTTTAATTATTTTAAATATGTTATTTCACCATTTACCTATTCACTTTAATTACAAAATATAAACCAAAAATTAAAATAAATAACTTAAAAACGTTTTAAAATTGATATTATGTAAAAAACTATAAACTAAACAAATTACCATTCAAGATTTTACAAAAACTAAAATCTACACCAAAAAACAAAAATTACAAAAACCAAAATCCAAAAACTAGAAACTAAAAACCAATAAAAACTATCAAACATTGTCAAATCCTTCTGTACAGATGTATCCTTCTGTACAGATGATTCCTTCTGTACAGATGTATCCTTCTGTACAGATATTTTCTTCTGTAAAGATATTCTTCTGTACAGATATTCTTTTGTACAGTGGTTTATAATTGTACAGATATTATTTTTGTAAAGTGGTCTCTAAAATATAAATTTTAAAAATCATCAAACAAAATGTATATCAAATGATAGAAAGAAAAACATAGATTTTTAAGTATATGATAAACTGTAGAGAGAAAAAAACCATTAACGAGCATTTTAGTTATTAGACTTGGAGAGAATGAAATATAAGATGTATCCTTCTGTACATACATTTTTCTGTACAGATGCATCCTTCTGTACATACATTTTTTTGTACAGATGCATCATTCTGTACAGATATTCTTCTGTACAGTGGTGTTTATCTGTACAGTGGTCTACATCTGTACAGTGGTCTAGATCTGTACAGTGGTTTACATCTGTACTGTGGTCTGTAATATAAATTTAAAAATCATCAAACAAAATGCATATCAAATGATAGAGAAAAAACATAGATTTTTATGTATATGATCTATTTTACAAAAATAAAATTTACGAACGAGCATTTTAATTATTAAACTTTGAAGGAATGTAATGTAATAAAGAAAGAAAAAGAAATCCTTTTAAAAAGCCTGACCCACGTTTGTCACACCCACGTTTCTTTTTCTCAGAGACAAACAAAAGCCCTTTTTGGTCTTTTCTAAAATCCACTAATATTTATATCTCACAATTTTATATCTCACAAACTGGTCCCACCGTACTACTTCTACCATTATGAAAAGTAACCGTACTACTTCTACAATTATGTTTTAGAAATGTACTAGTTTCCAAACAAACCCTTTAACTAATGGAACTCTTTACCTTTGGAATAAACCTAGTTTTGCAGAAATTTAACTTTATATTAATTTTTTTGGCAGGAGAAATTTAAATTTATATTGGAAAAGGTTCAAGTCGCTTTTTTATTTTATGTTTTAATCAGAACGACGTTGTTCTGTGGTTTAATAGAGTATTTCAATGGAAAATTTAATTTCGTTGATTTTTTTCGTTAATCAACTTAGCAATGTGACTCATTTAGTAATAAAAATTAACGACTAAACAAAAAATTAATAAAAGTTAACGAGTTATTTTACCAAAACCAATATTGAAATTTTTTTAAGTATTCTTTAAAAATTGAAGATTTTATAGACATTTTTTTTCTATTTTAAATTATCATTTGGAGAAGGTGACTCTACTAGTAGAAATGTAGAACCGAATCATGCTCTAGTATGGATGGAGGAAGAGAGAGTTTCAAGTTCGAGTGGAACACAACTAATTAATCTGTTATAACCTTCTGCCTGAAGAGATTATGGGACTGATGCTTCAGCGTAAATAAATTAATTGTCATTAATAACCAATTTATATCCAAAGAAGTTTTGGACTAGACCCGTTAGAGGTATTACGGTTAGCAGAAAAAGAGACACAATTATGGCAAGCGGCTCAATTAGAGCTCCAACAAGAAAATCATGGTTCTGTGGTTTCGACAACTCGGCCTCGAGTGAGGGAGGTTTCTTTTGATTCGAACTATTCAGGATATCGTTGCTTCGTGGATGGATCGTGGAAATGAAGTGATAAGTTCTTCGGTACAGGGTGGTTCTGTACATCGTCAAATAGAGAGGCGCCAACCATGGGAGCTGCCAATCTCCGTAGAAGTCTGTCTTCATTACATACAGAAGTCGAGACCCTTCTCTAAGCGATGAAGTGTATGATTGGTTCTGATCTGGTGAAGATGGTGTCTTCTCCAACTGAATGGCTGGAGTTTTTAGTGTATTTAGAGGAATTTTAAAGCGACAAAGAAGAGTTTTCAAGCTTCTCTTTGTCTTTAATTTTTTGTAGTGCTAATGCTAAATCGGATAATCTGTCACGAAAAGTTCGGACAGAACCGTCACATATCACATATGTAAATAACATTCTCTAGAATTTATTTTTTTGAGCTATAATTAATTTCGAAAGACAAAAAAAAAAGTACGGGATTGTAAAATATATATAAAAAAAAAGTACGGGGTTCAGCTTTATATACATAAAATAACATATACAAATATCTAAATTGTTGTAAACGTGACAAAAAGAAAAAGGGTTGTAAAAAAAACGCATTATTTGTAAGATTATAAATGAACAAATATATCAAAGGAAGAAAAAAGAGAACAAGTTGCTTGGTGAACTAAAACTCATTTCTTCCACTAATGATATGATAGAGACATACCAAAGAATCTTTCATGACTTTTCTTCTTTTCTCCTCACTTCCAAAATTCTCTTCTGTCTTCCTCTTAAGAGTAAAGAATCAAAAAAAGGAACCCAAAGAAAAAAAATAACATAGCCATGGCTGCTCCAAGATCAAGAAGATGCTCTCTTTCTCTCTTAACCCTTATCTCCATCTCTCTTATTCTTATTTCTGTTTCACTCTTTGTCTCCACAAAACCAACTAATAAGCCCTTAATTGATTACAGAAACCAATTCTCTGTTTCTATCTCTTCTCCTCCTTCTCCATCTCCTCTTGAACAGAACAACACAACAAACACTAGTCTTGTTTTAGCATCTCCTCTTTTGTCTCTTCCTGGTCAGAGCAACACAACAAACACTAGTCTGATCTCAGCCTCTCCTCCTTTTTCTCATCTCGGACAAAACAATACAACAAACACTACTCTTGCTTCTTCATCCTCTTTTTCTGATCACCAAAACCAAAATAAGTCTCCAAGTCCTACAAGTAAAAAAGTTGTAATTAAGGTACGTAATCATTCTTCCTTTGTTTGCGATGTTAGAACATTTTTCCGATGCTAATAATACATGTTTTTCCTGTAGTGCTTTTTGCTATGATCAAAACCATTTTTTTTTAATATTCGTTACTTTTATTTTTGCGAAAATTATTTTTCCGATGTTAAGAATACATGTTTTTCGGTAGTGCTTTTTTGCTATTGATCAAAACCTTTTTTTTCTAATATTCATTACATTTATTTTTGCTATGATCAGAAAAGAAGTGGGTTGGATAAAATAGAATCAGATTTAGCAAAAGCAAGAGCAGCAATTAAGAAGGCAGCTTCTACACAAAATTATATCAGCTCTCTCTACAAAAACCCAGCCGCCTTTCATCAGTTGAGTTTTGCAATTCTTTTTTTTCTTATAAAGTTTTTAACCATAGATAATGAAAAAATTCCTTTTTGTTTTAAACTTGGTAATTTAATACTAGTACAGTACTTGGATTTTTAGTCAAAGATGATACCGCTGACAATTTTCACATGTATTTTGCTTCTTTATTTTTCAAACTATTTGACATCGATTTTATCAAAGAACTCAGCATTTAAGTACGGTTACTATAAAGACAAAAAATAATTACGCAACCTTACCAAATTCCAATACACAGTTTAACGGCTCTGGTGAGATGCCTCTTTCTAAGCAAAAGCTTATATTCTTTTTTTTTTTCTTTTTTTTTCAAATCATAGTATTGCTATTGCAATTGAACTGGAAAGAAGTTCTAATATATTAAACTACTTTTACACTAGAAAGTTTATTCTAATGGCCTTTTAAAAAACATAAGCTCATTAGTTAGAAAGCTAACATGAAAAAGGTTTTAATTATTAACTATGCGTTGAAAAAAAAAAATGTTAAGGAAAGCTTTTGACTTCTCGTTTATCCAATCTCAAAATCTGTTTAAATTTAACATAAAGAACCAAATCTTGGAAATGACCTTTATGCGTTATAAACTTTTCAAATCTATGAATTTCTTTTTATATAAAACGAGTTTTCTTAGGACATATCACCAATCTCTAAATCGACATTAACCACTTCAAGATTTACTTGTACACGAATTCAATTTGATTTGATGCAGAATCAATTAATTTCTTCACACGGTGTAGTTCTTTTACACTCTTCAAAATAAAGTTAATATGAGCATAATATAACTAATATATCTATTTGCTATGATAATTATTATTATTATTTTCTATTTCTTTGATAATTATGATAGTTTTAGGAGATTGGGCATATCCATTATACCAGCGAGATTTGCGACGAAAAACGGAGCAATTGTGCTCTGATACCATGTTAGTTTTCGTGAGAAAACGAAAGAATCGATGAAAAGTTGTTATTCTCACTAAATGATCTGTTACGAGTGACAGAGTATATATACATCCGGTTTACCAGTACAGACTCTAATTAACTCGGTTTAGTAAACCGGTACATAATCTTATACCAACATTTCAAAAATATCGTTTAATAGATTATGAAATTAAGTTACATGCACTTGTACGTACTTTTTTTTTTTTTTTACTTGTAATAAATAAACATTGATGTCACACTCGTGTATGCACAAAAAAATCAGGAGTCACACGGAGATGATGAATCGTTTTAAGGTGTGGACATACACAGAGGGAGAGGTCCCACTGTTCCATGACGGCCCTGTGAATGACATTTACGGTATAGAAGGACAATTCATGGACGAAATGTGCGTGGACGGACCAAAGAGTAGAAGCCGTTTTCGGGCGGATCACCCTGAGGATGCTCACGTTTTCTTCATACCATTTAGCGTCGCCAAGGTCATCCACTTCGTCTACAAGCCCATCACCTCTGTCGAAGGATTTTCGCGGGCTCGCCTACACCGTCTTATAGAGGATTATGTTGATGTAGTTGCCACTAAGCATCGCTATTGGAACAGAAGCAAAGGTGGCGACCATTTCATGGTATCATGCCATGACTGGGTACGTAAACGTACTCTCTTTTCTTTTCAATGGTTGAGAGTATGATTAATATTAGACATCTTTAATTAATATATTGATTAGTTTTTGTTAGTAAAATTGTTTTGGCTTGAATTCAAATAAGCAAAGACCTCCTTGATATTACAGATTGCGATAAACAAAAGAAATGTAGTGTGTTGATGAAGCTAACACTAATTAATAAGCTACGAACCTTAATTAATGTTATTAATCTGATTGATATTTTATCAAGAACTATTATCTATCTTCATTATTTTGTATATAAATATGATTACAATTCTTGTGCGTATAGGCACCAGACGTGATCGATGGGAATCCAAAGTTGTTTGAAAAATTCATAAGGGCTCTTTGCAATGCTAACACATCGGAAGGATTCCGGCCTAACGTGGATGTATCCATTCCGGAGATATACCTTCCTAAAGGTAAATTGGGTCCGTCTTTTCTCGGAAAATCACCGAGAATTCGATCTATACTTGCATTTTTTGCCGGAAGAAGTCACGGTGAAATCAGAAAAATCTTATTTAAACATTGGAAAGAAATGGACAATGAAGTCCAAGTCTATGACCGTCTTCCCCCAGGAAAGGACTATACAAAAACTATGGGAATGAGTAAGTTTTGTCTGTGTCCGAGTGGTTGGGAGGTCGCTAGCCCGAGAGAGGTCGAGGCGATATATGCTGGTTGTGTACCGGTGATCATATCGGATAATTATTCATTACCATTCAGTGATGTGCTTAATTGGGATTCCTTTTCCATACAAATCCCTGTTTCTAGGATACCAGAGATCAAAACCATTCTACAAAGTGTTTCTCTCGTAAGATACTTGAAGATGTATAAGAGAGTCTTAGAAGTGAAGCAACATTTCGTGTTGAATCGTCCAGCTAAACCCTACGATGTGATGCATATGATGCTTCACTCTATTTGGTTAAGAAGACTTAATCTTAGGCTGGGGGCATAGTATATAATTTTTTTGTTGTTACAAATAAATCTTAAGTGTCAAAGTTCATATGAGTTACTAGCTTTGTATTCTTTCCATAAATTTTCATAGTTCTTTCTTGTAAAAATATATACAACAACAAACACAATATCAAAGATTTCCATATTAATAAGAGAAACAAAGCAATTGTTATTCTTGTTATACTTGGTTCTTTCTTTTCTTTTTTAGCTATTATATTCCATTACGAACTACTTTTCGAAAAAATTATCAATAGATCGATCGAGATATACAAAATTTTTGTGAAAATGTTTTTTTTGCTAATCGATGTAACCCGATTTTCATTATCTAGGCGCATTCTCTTAAGATTTTACTCATTTTCGTCATCTGTAAGGTCTCTAGGAAGTAAATTGTGTTAAACTCCAGATCTTCATCCCATTTAAGATCCTATGACCAGGAAGGAAGCATTTGGATCAAAACAAGTAAAAAGAAGTAAACCAATATGCGTGACAGGACCAGCCAAGTCGAGAAAAGATCAGCCGATACCTTAATCCCATTCGATATGGAGACTTGCCAGAAAACGAGGTTTTTCTTGTAATACATCTGACCTGTTTTGAACACTTCGATATTTACACCAACTTTCAGCCTACTAAAACTCTAACTCCGATATTTACTACTCATTCTTCTTGATCTAGACATTTTTGTAGCTCTTTGTCCAAAAAAAAAAAAAAAAAAAAAAAAGACATTTTTGTAGCTCTTTGAAAATATTCATGATCATTCTTTACGTAAAGATATTCATGACATTTGATATAAGACTCGGTTAGGAGACTTATAAAGGTGCAAGGACTGGCTCGAGTGGTGGTCTCGACCGGCTATCTCGACGTTAGGTCGAGCTTGATGTTTTGAAGCGTGGACGAGTGAATACGAGGAGGATCGATGGGAAACTTAAGCTGGCTGTAGCGCACTCTCTTAAGTTTCAGTGGGTGAGTTTATACGACAAGACTCAAGGGGATGAGGCTTGAAGTCGATGCGGAATCAAACAAGCTGGCTGTGACGCTCTCTCTTGTGAGATCAAAAGGATGGAGGTGAAGTGGATCGATGGCACCACAGAGATGATGGAAGGATCTCTGATACAGCAAGGCACTCGAGCTTAGGTGAATCACACAACCTAAGAACAAGCAAAAGTCTCTACAAGGCGGCGGCTTGAGAGGAAGAAAGTTCTACTTATTGATATGAGAAAAAGCGTGAATGTTACAAAGCTGCAGGGGAACCTTATAAAGGGGTTCGTCAGCTAGCCCTAGGGCGACTCAAATAACCAAAAACGACACAGCAACAGGACTTAATGGAAAATTAAAAGAAAAAGGAAAAAGTACTTAAACAACAAAAATGGAAAATAAGCAAAAATAAGCTAACTAGGTTGCTCACTTGCTGGGGCTCGTTCCCTGGTTTCTTGGGATGCTTAAACCACTAGGAGAACTCATTCTTACCTGCACAAATCATAAATATTGAAAATACCTGATTTTGGCTTGAAGTGAGCTTGTTTGAGGCTGAAGTGGTCTTGTCTGGGTCGGGTCCGTCCAGCTTGATTTCCTTGATGGTTTCCTCCTCTTGGAATCCTTTGAGTTCTAATTGATGAAGATCTTCAAGAGTTTCCACGTGAATACCTTCAAGCTTGTCTTCTTGTTCTACTTGAAGCTTGTTGGTTCCATTGCTTGTCTTGGACGTATCTTGCAGCTCTGAAGTATTCTTTGTTGAAATCTTGATGTTTTTAGCTCCTACACCTGCCAATGAAATAGACTTACAATGGGTTTCGGTTGGAGTTGCTTCCTTGAGGCTGAGACGTGCAAAGTCCTCTGTTAGTTCCAAATCGGGTGCACTTGAGCTTTCTTGAGAAGTCGTAGATACTTGAGTGTTTCTGGACATCTCTCCAAGTTCCATGGTGCTGAGTAGAGTCTCTACAGCCTTGTTAAACCCTTCCTTGAGCCTTCTTGCCTTAGAACGAGTCATTGGTCCATCCTTAACTTCGGGAATGTTTGGTTTGTCTTGGTTTGATTCACAGCTTAGGTCGATGACCTCATCATTCCACCTTCTTCAGAAGGTTTTGTCCTCAAAACTGGATCATCTGAATCAAAAGGAGATAGATCAGCAACATTAAAACTATGTGACATATTGAACTCACTTGGCAGCTCCAAGCGGTAGGCATTGTCGTTGATCTTCTCTAGCACTTTGAAGGGGCCATCTCCTCTAGGTGAAAGCTTTGAGCTTCTTTGGTTTGGGAACCTCTCTGGTCTCATGTGCAGCCACACCTATTCTCCTGGTTCAAAGACCAATTTCTTGCGTCCTTTGTCAGCCCTCTTCTTGTATTCTTCAGTCTTCTTCAGTATGTTGTCTCGGACCTTCTCATGCAGCTTCTTCACGAACTCTCCTTTGTTTAGACCATCTAAATTGATTTGCTCCGCTTGGGGTATCGGTGAAAGGTCCAAAGGCGTCAAAGGATTAAATCCGTATACAACTTCAAAAGGAGACATCTTAGTAGCCGAGTGAGTAGCATGGTTATAAGCAAATTCGATAAACGGCAAACAATCTAACCATGTTTTCAGATTTCTACCAAGAGTGACTCGAAGTAAAGTAGATAAGGTACGGTTTACCACTTCGGTTTGTCCATCCGTTTGAGGATGACAAGTGGTAGAGAACAACAGCTTGGTTCCAAGCTTTCTCCACAAGGTTCTCCAGAAGTGACCTAGGAACTTAGAATCTCGGTCAGAAACAATAGTTCTAGGTATACCATGTAAACGTACCACCTCTTTGAAGAATAGATCAGCGATTTGTGTGGCATCATTGGTCTTGTCGCATGGTATAAAATGGGCCATCTTTGAGAACCGATCCACCACTACGAAAACTGAATCCTTATGCCTTATCTTTGGTAGTCCTAGGACAAAATCCATAGAAATATCCACCCATGGTGCGTTAGGTATAGGTAAAGGTAAATAAAGACCATGAGGATGTAACCTGGATTTAGCTCTGTGACAAATGACACAACGAGAGCAGTGCTTCTCCACGTCTTTCTTGAGGTGAGGCCAGAAGAAATGGTCAACTACTACAGCTAACGTTTTGTCAACACCAAAATGTCCCATTAGGCCTCCACCATGAGCTTCTCTTAACAGTAACTCTCTAAGTGATCCTTGTGGTACACACAACCTTTTGTCACGAAACAGAAACCCATCATGAAGATAGTATGATCCATAAGCTCCCTTCCCACAAGCTTCATAAGCTTCCTTAAAGTCTGGATCATCTTTGTAGAGGTCCTTGATGTGTTCAAAACCCATTACACGTGCCTCCATTGTTGATATCAATGCATATCTCCTAGACAATGCATCTGCTACAATGTTCTCCTTTCCCTTCTTGTATTTGATAACATATGGGAACGTTTCTATGAACTCCAGCCACTTAGCATGTCTTCTCTTAAGTGAAGCCTGACCTCGTAGATGCTTAAGTGTCTCATGATCGGTGTGAATGATGAACTCCTTAGACAGAAGGTAGTGTTGCCATGTTTCCAATGCACGAACCAAGGCGTACAACTCCTTGTCATAAGTAGGGTAGTTCAATGTGGCTCCGCTTAGCTTCTCACTGAAAAATGCCACGGGTCTCTTCCTTTGATGCAGCACCGCTCCAATGCCCAAACCTGATGCATCACACTCTACCTCAAACATCTCTTCAAAATCCGGTAAAGCTAGAACCGGTGCATGTGTGAGCCGATCCTTGAGGGTGTTAAACGCAGTATCTTGAGATGCTCCCCATGAGAATGGTGCATTTTTCTTAATCACAGCCGTGAGTGGTGCAGCCACCGTACTAAAATCTTTCACAAACCTCCTATAGAAGCTTGCTAAGCCGTGAAAGCTCCTCACATGTCCAATGGTGGTAGGAGTAGGCCATTCTTGGATAGCTCTTATCTTTTCTTCATAGACTTGTAGTCCCTGTTCACTCACTACAAAGCCTAAGAAAATGAGACGGTTAGTACAAAACATGCACTTCTTAAGGTTAGCATATAGGCCTTCCTTTCGAAGTGTTTTAAGCACTAGTTCCAGATATTCTAAATGATCATTTAGGTTCTTACTGTAGATAAAAATATCATCAAAGTAAACAACTACGAATTTACTGATATAAGAACGAAGAACCTGGTTCATTAGTCGCATGAAAGTGCTAGGTGCGTTAGTCAAGCCAAAGGGCATAACTAACCACTCATATAGACCCTGCTTGGTCTTGAATGCGGTTTTCCATTCATCTCCCTCACGCATTCTGACTTGGTGGTAGCCACTTTTCAGATCAACTTTGGAGAAGATGGTTGAACCACTTAATTCGTCTAGCATATCATCTAAGCGTGGGATTGGATGTCTGTACTTGATGGTGATGTTGTTGATGGCGCGGCAGTCCACACACATCCTCCATGTACCATTTTTCTTGGGAACTAAGAGTACCGGTACAGCACACAGACTCAAACTCTCTCTAATGTAACCCTTATCCATTAACTCCCTTACTTGTCTTTCTAATTCCTTGCTTTCTTCAGGATTCATTCGATATGCTGGTTTGTTGGGTAAGGCTGAGCCTGGAACAAGATCAATCTGGTGCTCTATGCCTCGAATTGGGGGTAAACCAGGGGGTATCTCCTCGGGAAATAGATCCTTGTACTTGTTGAGGAGGGGCTGAACCGTTGGTGCAATTTCCAGATCACTTATACCTGAGCTTAGACACTCTTTAAACATCATTAGTAGCACAGTGCCTTGGGCACTAATGGTTTTACAAATAGCTCCAGAAGATAAATAAAGGGTTGGTTTTCTTACTTCTGCCTCTTTGTTCATCCGAATTTGAAGTTCATGAACTTCAGAAGGACTAAGAGGTGCTAGGTTATACTTACGACCATTATGTGTAAGAGAGTAGTTGTTTGTTCGTCCATCATGTTGTGTGGCTCTGTCAAACTGCCATGGTCTCCCTAGCAGAAGGTGTCCCGCTTGCATTGGTACCACGTCACAGGTGACTTCATCTTGGTATTTGCCCACACTAAACGGTATAGACACTTGCTCGGATATCTTTAGCTCGGTTTGATCATTAAGCCAACGTAGTCTATATGGTCTAGGATGTCTAGTCTTCTCAAAACCTAACCTGTCCACCATATACTTGCTAGCAACATTAGTACAATACCCGCTATCTATGATAAGATTACATACCTTGTTTTTCACTGTGCATCTTGTGTGAAAGAGGTTTTCCCTTTGTACTTTCTCCTCAGGATTCACAAATGCACTAAGTACCCTCCGAATCACTAAAGTTTCCCCACTGTCTGGATACTCAATGTCATCACTTTGCTCAATGGTTTCATCATCTAGCTCGTCTTGTGACTCATACTCGCCATTATTAGTGATGATCATGGCTCTCTGGTTGGGACAGTCTCTTGCATAATGTCCTCTTCCCTGACACTTAAAACAAGTTATATCACGAGCTCTTGAGTTATTATTGGGAAACTTACCTTGCTCAGGTCTGTTGGTTTTGGATGTCTCAGCATTGTTCTTCTTGAACCGAGACTCAATTTCCACGTTCTTCCCTTTATCTACAGGCTTTGAGCTGCTAGACGCCCATGTTTGAGATGTTTTGTTGCGATTGGTGAAGTTCGTCTTACGCTTTATCTGTTGTTCTACTTGGGCAGCTAGATGCAACAGCTCATGCAACCCACTATACTGCGCTCTCTCTACCTTCCTTTGAATTCTTTCTTGCAGGCCGTCTATGAATTGGGCCATCAATGCTTCCTCAGACTCCTCTAGCTCTAGGGAGTTCATAAGCTTCTCAAATTCCTCAAAGTACTCATCTACGCTTCTGGTTCCCTGAGACAACTTACGAAAACGTTTTTGTAAGTCTCTATGGTAGTGTTCAGGAACATACCTAAGCCGTAGAAGGTATTTCATGTCACTCCATGTCACTACTGGTCCAAAACGTTGCCTCCTTCTCTCAGCCACGTTTCTGTCCCACCATGCGAGTGCATTGTCAGTGAGCTGCGCGGCTGCAACAGCTACTTTCCTGCGTTCTCCATAGCTATAACACTCAAATATATGCTCTAGACGTCTCTCCCAATCCATGTAGACCTCTAGATCAGATTTTCCTGCAAAAGTAGGTGGTGTTAGTTTCAGGTCTTTGTAAGTGTCACGAGGTTCTACTCGTCTAGCTTGATTCATTCTCAGAGGGTCTTCTCTTCGTTGGTGTTGGCGCAACAAAGGATCAGGGGGTATGTCATCTTCCTCCACGTCCAGAATCTCATCATCCTCTTCACGGATGTTTCTCCTAGCTTGAACATTCCTCTCTCCCGCTCTAGGCTGAGGTGGTGGAGGTTGTTCCAATCTTCCAACCCGGTCTCCAATTCCTCTCATCTCCTCTCTCATAGCTGTGAGCATTTGCATGATAGCATCCTGGGGGACTTCATCTCCATCAGCCATAGTACTCCTTAGGTGTTGTTGTCACTTGCACTCAACAAAAACAACAAGAAATTAAAGGTACCACAGAATTGAAAAGTGCTAAATGCAAACAGAAACAAATAAAACAAAACAAGAACAAGTAAACAATTTCTTTTGATTTTTTTTTTTTTGGTTTTAAAAAAAAGACTTGAAACAGAGACTAATCAAAACTAACAAGCTAGAAAACAGAATCAAACGAAACTTTTTATGGGGTTTTTATGGTTAAAGATAAGCAAACTATAAGAAACAATAACCTAGAAAGCGATTTTTTTTTTTTTTTTTTTTTATAATGAAACAGAAGCAGAAACAAGCAACAAGAATTTTAAAACAAGCTAATTGAATTCTAAGGGATAGAATGGATAGAACCTGAGGTAGGAACCTTAGGCTCTGATACCAAAAATGATATAAGACTCGGTTAGGAGACTTATAAAGGTGCAAGGACTGGCTCGAGTGGTGGTCTCGACCGGCTATCTCGACGTTAGGTCGAGCTTGATGTTTTGAAGCGTGGACGAGTGAATACGAGGAGGATCGATGGGAAACTTAAGCTGGCTGTAGCGCACTCTCTTAAGTTTCAGTGGGTGAGTTTATACGACAAGACTCAAGGGGATGAGGCTTGAAGTCGATGCAGAATCAAACAAGCTGGCTGTGACGCTCTCTCTTGTGAGATCAAAAGGATGGAGGTGAAGTGGATCGATGGCACCACAGAGATGATGGAAGGATCTCTGATACAGCAAGGCACTCGAGCTTAGGTGAATCACACAACCTAAGAACAAGCAAAAGTCTCTACAAGGCGGCGGCTTGAGAGGAAGAAAGTTCTACTTTATTGATATGAGAAAAAGCGTGAATGTTACAAAGCTGCAGGGGAACCTTATAAAGGGGTTCGTCAGCTAGCCCTAGGGCGACTCAAATAACCAAAAACGACACAGCAACAGGACTTAATGGAAAATTAAAAGAAAAAGGAAAAAGTACTTAAACAACAAAAATGGAAAATAAGCAAAAATAAGCTAACTAGGTTGCTCACTTGCTGGGGCTCGTTCCCTGGTTTCTTGGGATGCTTAAACCACTAGGAGAACTCATTCTTACCTGCACAAATCACAAATATTGAAAATACCTGATTTTGGCTTGAAGTGAGCTTGTTTGAGGCTGAAGTGGTCTTGTCTGGGTCGGGTCCGTCCAGCTTGATTTCCTTGATGGTTTCCTCCTCTTGGAGTCCTTTGAGCTCTAATTGATGAAGATCTTCAAGAGTTTCCACGTGATTACCTTCAAGCTTGTCTTCTTGTTCTACTTGAAGCTTGTTGGTTCCATTGCTTGTCTTGGACGTATCTTGCAGCTCTGAAGTATTCTTTGTTGAAATCTTGATGTTTTTAGCTCCTACACCTGCCAATGAAATAGACTTACAATGGGTTTCGGTTGGAGTTGCTTCCTTGAGGCTGAGACGTGCAAAGTCCTCTGTTAGTTCCAAATCGGGTGCACTTGAGCTTTCTTGAGAAGTCGTAGATACTTGAGTGTTTCTGGACATCTCTCCAAGTTCCATGGTGCTGAGTAGAGTCTCTACAGCCTTGTTAAACCCTTCCTTGAGCCTTCTTGCCTTAGAACGAGTCATTGGTCCATCCTTAACTTCGGGAATGTTTGGTTTGTCTTGGTTTGATTCACAGCTTAGGTCGATGACCTCATCAACATTCTCTTCCTATTTTAAGAAACCTACCATGTCTCTCTTACTTCTATTAGCATCTATGTTTTTTTAAAAAAAATTTCTAATTAACTGTTTGTGAATAGTGTTATCTTTGGGTATGAGTTATATCAAAGAATTTCCCTATATGTGGTTCAATCAATGTTGTTACATATTTGATTTTCTTGGTTAGATCGTTCATAAATTCCACGATCATTGCTTTTCATTTACTTGATCACTAAGGTATGGTTTTAAATACTTTATTTCATACACCAAAAGTGTTCGATGATAATTTCTAACCATATGAAAACTCCATCTTCAACCATTAAAAGTTAAATTGAGGAGTTTGTACGTGATAATGATATAACCTTCTTCTTTTTTTTTTTTTTTTCCTTTCTGGTCATTATCTAACAAGTGGGAGTTTAGTCAGTATATAATGTCTATTTAGTTGACTTGGAACTCTAGAGATACTTGGTCATATGTTATTGTCTTGCCTAGGAATAAACAGTTAAATCTTAGAATGCAATTGTTAGGGAATTGGATTAGATTTGCATCCTGACCTAGACCCGAAGTGGTTTTAGAAACCTTAATTTGCCATTGTTAGGGAATTGGATTAGATTTGCATCCTGACCTAAACCCGCGGTCGATAACTAGGTGTTTACTAGATTCTTGAATTTTGCTTGATTTTACTTGTCACTTCCTTTGTTCATTAGTATCCTTGTTCGTTTAGATTGATGACATTCATATAGTTTTTTACAAAGGTTTTTTTTTCTCTTGAACTTTAAAAAACAAACCGAATCTCTTATCATCTTTTACCTCAACTAGCCAAATATTCCCAAAACCAACAGATGCATAGCCAAATGTCAACACCTTTTAGATAATATGTTGCAGCGGTTTTGGTTAAAAAAAAAAACCGTTTAAGCTTCGAGAAGAGTTTCTCTGTTTACATTCATATCCTTTTATCATTTTCATTATTTCTTAGCAACCCGTTTCTGCACTTTCCTCAACTTACCAACTTTTACAGCTTCCTGTAAATCCAAGATTAAACTTAAAACCAAATATGTATGATGGTTCGTCATAAATTAGAGGTTGCAGAAGAAGAAACTTACTTGTATATTCCCTATGTCACGTAATGGTTGTTTGTTTGCGCCTTTGTCGTCATGGCTAATTCCAGCAGGCTTCTTACCATCTAGTGGTTCCATTGGTTTGTCAGGTTTTACAGTTTCTTCTCTGTTGCTACATTTAGAAGCTAAGCAGCCACAAGAGTCCCCACATCCACTTCCATTTGCCTTGCATTTGCAACTTTTGGTCTTGCACAGAGATTTTTTAGTGCAAGAGCAACACACCTCTGCTTTGCTCTGTTCCTTTTTGCAAAGAGTTTCCTCAGAAGTTTCCAGTTGAGATGGTTCCGAGTTTGATTGATCGTCGATATTCTTGCTGGTAATGGAGCGTTCAGCTGGTTCGCCCTGATGAACAATTGGAACAGAAAAATCAGACCACAAACAACAAAATGTTGGGTTTGGTTATTAAGGTATACAATTAAACATTCAATTCCAGATTGATAACCTGAACTTTATCTGTTTCACTGAATTGGGATTTCGTCATTTCCATCTGGCTGACCAGAGTACTCAGTTTGTTAAATTCCTCTTTGAGTTCCTTTAGTTCTGAGTCTATTGGAGTGTGGTTGATTTGGTTGTCACAAGACGCAGAGCTAATAAGAGAAGCAAAGATAATCAATTACCTAAGAGAACACAATTTGAGGCTACAACATAAGTTTAGCGACAATCAAACTTACCATGAGCTTTGATCTCCCTCAAATTCTGCCTTCAACACACCAGCCTCTAAGCTGAACCTTTTGATCTCTTCAGCCATTCTGATAAAAATAGTAAAGAACACATAATTTCTGAAGTAACAGAGTTGCAATAGCAAAAAGAAAGGGATATAAAAACCCCACAATTTTTCTTTTGAAAGCTTACTCTTTCATTTGGCGTTCGTAATCAGAATGAATCTTATTCAACTTCATTAGTAGCCCTGATTCATTGCTAGATTCCTGCACAACCAGAATCAGAGATCATTTGGAGTTCCGACTTATAGAAATCAATGCAACGCCAGATATATCATCCAATAACAAGAATCGGTATCTTTGTCAGAGTGTAACCTATTCTAAAGATCCTAAATAAAGGTTCCAAAACAATAGTGCAGTTAAGAGCTTATGTAAGACTTAACCAATTTCTTTAACTCTTGTTGAAACTAAGATGTTACATTGATGCTTAGGCTCAGGTATCCATACCTGAATCCCGGAGCTTGTTCCTTTTGATGGGCCTGGAGAAATACAAAGAAGACACTTAGACAATTTAGCAAAAGAAACACGGAAAAAAAAAGAGAAAGGATACTAGCTATCTGTTATGTGACCTTTATTTTTGTTGGAAGAAATCTTTTTAGACTGAAGCAGCATTTTTAGGCGCTTCATTGCTGTCAAAGCTTGTGTATTCTTCAGCTGCAAAATCTGAGTAAAAGAATATAGAAATTAACAAGCCACATGGTAAACCACGGTTGCTGAAATATACATGTAGCATAGTACAATAAGCAGAATATATACCAGCTTCTGGCGATTGTTCAAAGCTGACAGGACATGTTTCTCAAACTCGCTTTTCCTTAGCTCTTTTTTGAGCTGTTATAAGAGAAGCACAATTTAGTTAAGAGAAGCACTAGCACTAACTATATTATAGAGCAATATAAAAGACAAGCACAATTGTCGACCAAACCCATCAAGAAAGGATGTATCCAAATGATCTTGGCGTACTATTCTCAAAAATCAAACTAACAGAACTAGGACCCCCACAGTGTAGTACTCATATATAAAGAAAACAAAATGTGCAACATACATTTCAAATTTAAATTCCAACTAAGATCGTGTAACGATCCTAGAAAAGTGAAAATCAAGTAAGGCAGGTGACCAGATTATCAACTATCAATCATGTTCATCTAGACTTGACCGCATTATGATGTAACCCGAAGCGGGAATTTACTACTTCAAGATTTGACATTCAATCGTATACCATAGAAAATGTAATCACATTAGACCTGCTACTCTCTTTACCTGAAGAACTTCCTTTTCTAGTGAAGCTTTCAATAGTCTGAAGTGCATAGAGTCCAGCTTGATCTTGCAGTGCAACTTAACCTGAAGAATATACACAACTCACAAAAGTAAAAAACCCAACAGAAACTGCTGCGTTTTTCACTGAACTTAAACATTATATACAACAAGATACTTTACCTTTTGCGCCTTTAATTTCTGGACTTCGCCATCAAACTGCTTAACAGAACTCTCAGTTTTATACTTCTTTGTCGAGCATATAGACCGCAAATTTGACTTATTCCTTGAACTCATACCCTATACAAGTATCAATGTCAAAAATATGCATAGTATAGCATAAATATCCCTTTTTTAAAATTGAAACCTGAAAAACAATTCACCTCCTCTTTGTTAGCAATAGACTTGTGAGAAAACTCTCTGCTTGACTGTAACGTACTAACCGAAGAGCTTATCGAAACATCGGCCAATTTTGACCTTAGCTCTTCCACATCACACTGCCAAAATCCGAAACAATCATTTCAACATGAAACAATACACAATTAGTTCTGGAGAATGATTCTAAACATCTAATGTCATTATCACCACGAATTGAACAATTTCACACTTCTCTAAGAAATTTTTTCTGCAAATTGGAAACTGAAGCGACGAATATCATCTATGAATTGGATTCTAAGCGAAATTTTCAAGCAAGTATCTTCCAAAATTGCGAAATCAAAGCGAAAATCGCTGTTCAAAAAGAAGCGATTCTAGATTTGAAAATTCAAAAGTAAAAATGGGGGGAAACCTTGAGGGCTTCGTTGACGGACTCCAGATCCCGAATCTTCTTCTCGTAGAGTATCTCGGAATCGTGTCTCGGAGATGAATCCTTTGATCGGAGATTCATCTTCTTCTTCGTCATCTCCGGCGATGAGTTTCTTCTACTTTCTCGATGCGAGTGAGAGAGACAACAACGCTCCTTCTTCTCTCTCTCTCTCTCTCTTTCCTAATTGGTGAAAAGGTGCGGAGAGAGGACAGTATTTGAATTTAATTATTTTTAATTTGGATTATGGGCCTATAAATAATAAAAGCCCATCTCATTTTTAATACTTAAGGCCCAGTATTCTTACATGCAAATGAAAGTCTTTCTTCAATTCTTTAGTTTGCCAATACCATCATCATCAGAATTCTTTTTACAAAACACGAGGACCCTCTTGGACGAGAGAGAAGATTTAAGGTCTTGTTCTTTTATGCACATGTCTCGGGTTCCACACTTTTAGGAGGGGAATTCAATGATTCAATTCAAAGACTTTAATTGAACAGAAAAAAAATAAGATTCAGAACTTTTTTTAAGGATTTGAATGATCTATACCCGAATGATATATCACTACAAAATCTCGGAATTATTTCTTCACATTTTTACTCTAGTTGTTATTTATTTTTTATTTTTTATTCTTTTCTTGTAGTTGTTATTAAATTCCTTTGAAATGATATTAGGCCACATTAACATCAAAACCATCATTTTGAAACAAAAAAAAAATCAAAACCATCCTAATATCTATATATACATTTTTGAATCACAATTAGCAAATAAATCATGAAGTTGAGAAGTATTTACAATGACATGCCATTAGCATTAATTCTTTAGATTTATTTTATTTAAGTAAAGATTTTTAATTGAAATTCATTTCTCATATATTTAGCAAAAGTCTCTACAAAATCTTTCCTTATCTATTTAAGTAAAGATTTTGAAATCAAATATGTTTTCAACAATTTACCAAAAATCTTTACACAATCTTTTTAAAAATCTCGACTTAGTTAACTTCTGATTTTTATCTGCAAAAAAAAAAATTAATTGTAACGAGTGATGTAAAAATCGGGAATGTTGATACTACAATTTCTTCTACTTTTTTTTTTCATATAATGAAAATTATTTTTTAGAGATATTTTCTTAAAACCTCTAAACAAAACAAAGGGCTTCAAAAGATAGCTTCTCTTTTGGCGGGTCGACCCGCAAATCCGCAACTCTCTACGGGCTTATCCCATGAACTTGCGACCCGTAGTGGATAAAAATATTATTCAAAAAAAAATAACAAATGATGTTTAATTTTACGGGACGGGGTTATATGGTGCAACGGGTTTAGATCAATATTAATATTAAACAATATACTATAGATGAAATCCTAGAATTAAAAATCAAAATTTAATTATAAAATCAGAAACACTAAAGAAAATAAACAATATTAACAAAACAAATACAACTTAAAATTTTGCAAAATAATTTTTTAGTTATAAAAAAATCGACCAGCGGTGTACCGCGGGGTAAAATCTAAATTTAGAAGTTTAAAGAAAAAAATATTTTTTAAAAAATAATAGCTCCGCGGTATACCGCAAGAAAAATCTTTCTCCTAAACTGAGGCAAGAAGAAAAAGAAAGCCAAATGTCGTTTTAGTGTATATATATAGATATACCATTTAAACCTAAAACACAATTAATATACTCAAAACTATTAATATAGATATATGAATGGTACATTTATAAAATAGTTGAAATATTATATTATACTCTCTATTAATAAACAAAACTAATTATATTTAGATTTTTTTTAAAAAAAAATTATAGCCCCGCGGTGTACCGCGGGTTCAAATCTAGTTAAATAACACTAACACTTGGTAGAATTCAAAAATCAATAAACCAAATAATACATGAATTTAAACGACTCTTTGAAATATATTAGCGAATAAATTAGGAATTATATGAAATGTTTAACAAAATTATTTCCAATCACTAGAAAAATCATCTTTAACCAATTCAGAATGTGTTTGATCCACCACTGATGCCACGTGAATCAAAATCAAGACTGTGATGATTAACATAGCTCCGAGTCAATTTTCTCTGTCACATAATAAAAAGGACCCATAGATAAAAAATAAAATTGCACAAGACACTATTTTGCTCTAAAATAAATTTAAGCTACATTAAGAGGGTTTTTTTGGAAGAAGGTGATGCTTTGTATAAGAAGAATGGAACATGCAGTTTATACTACTCATACTTTTAAAATTTTTTTTATTTTCTATCTTAGTTTTTGTAAATTTCCTTTTAAGTTCTATTTTAAGTACCAGAATAGTATAATATTCAAGTAATAATTATATTTATATATTGAAATCACAAAACATTGATCTAACTATATGAACAAACAAATTATTCCAAAAAATCTAACGTTTTGAAACGAATGGGAATTATTGATTAGATTTGTCTACCGTATATGAAGACTTAACTATGTTTTCAAGACAACAACAACGAAGTTTTGTTTTGTTTACCAAACATATTGCTTGTCATGAGTATCTCCATGACTCCATCTAAGAGAGTTGCCAAGAGTAAACATAGATCTAAGAATTAGATTGATAATATACCAAATAAGGCCTTGGTTCTGAAAATAGGTAGGACTATGGTCCCCCCTCCCCCCCTCCCCCCTCTTGTCCAACGCATGTGTTTTGTACGATGCTTCTTCACCTACCCACTTCTCTCAATTCCATATTTATGGGTATTCAAAGAATTTTGGTGGAGGTGTCCTTTTTTTTTCTTTTGGACTCTAGCTACCAGAAAAATCACAAAAAGTATACTATGATCAAACAAATATAAGTGGATTTGATTGGCAACTAGCAAAGTCAAAATAGATATAGATGAAAATAATGAATAAAATGAATACAAAAGAAGTTTGACCCAAAAGAAGAAGAAATGGACACACAGAAACTAATAAAAAAGGTTTAAACTTGAAAAAACAACTGGATTCTCTTTAGCACAAAATTTTTTAAATAAAGTTATAGCAATAATTGGATTTAAGTTAGTTTCAAAAATTAGTTATCAATTTTTTTTTAAATATTCTCTTATACTTTGACAAAAAAATCTATTATATACTAGTTTCAATTGCAGATTTACTTCTTACTCCTCAAATATATCGAGAACAAATGTTTAACTTTTCAAAAGTAAATTTGAAAGGTAAACAAATATAAGAAAAAATCTGTACATATCATAAAAAGTTAGGTGGAATAACCTAAATGTGGATCATACGTAAGGAAGTGGGGAAAATGAGTAAAGCCCTATCTTTTCCATAAACCATTAAATACCTTTTCATAAGGGATTTAAAACCATGAGTTTTTGATAAAAATGTAAACAACATTCAATAGTTGAGGTTCTTTTATGAAGATAAACAACTGAATCGAGATGAAAACGATTTTAAGACATGAAGGTCAGTGAAATGTGAATATCGAGCGAAAATATAGACAATGAGCTTGGAATCAAGTCTCTCTTCGTCAAAAATCGAATTAATACATCATGACTCTTGAGCAGGAGCGGACCCACTAAAGAAAAAGGTGGATCACTTTACTCACATTAAATAAAGAAATAAGCATTTTTTGAATTCCTTATGTCCCACAAAGATAGATTTTTCAGAAATTTTTTTTGTCCCACATAGATATAAGTTTTGTATTTCCAATGTAAAATTTAAAACAATTTACCTATTTTATCCTTATTAAACTACAATAAATAATATACTATTTAAAATGTGTTAAAAAGTTAAAATTGTCATTATACATTATTTTAAAAAAATGTGAAATTTCTAAAAAATCTATATTCGTGGGATGGAAGGAGTATAAGATTTCATTAAGTTCCAACAGCAGAATTGGTAGTTTCCAAGGGAGTGACACCCCAAAACCCTAAGTTCGAAGCCCTAGCTTAACGCTTTTACCCTTTTTTTCCATTTAACCTTTAGATACATGTTTTTTTGGTCTAATAAATATTATAATACTGGTAAAAAAAATTGACCCAGATTAAATTTATCTTTGGGTCCGCCACTGCGCTTGAGAATATAAGTGGCTTACGTGGCCTAAATCCTGAATATGGACCGGGCAAGAGATGCATTTTTGTTGACGGCCAAATGTTTGACAACATTGCTGCTAAGGCATGTTATACTAGGAGTGTAACTATGTGAGCCTAAGCACAACTAGCCTTACCTAAATGAATTATTTAATGCTACTTGTTTGATTAGTGTGTTGCTTAGGCATGTTAAACTGAGAATACGGATATAATAACACATTAGCAAGTTTGTCCCAAAATGATAAATTAAGCGATAGAGTAAAGAGATTCCTTTAATCTAAAAAACACGTGCCGGCGCTAAAAAATTATTCTAAGTTATGGTTGATCGAGTATTTTGCAAATGGGCAACCGAGGTGGTGAAATAGATTGAGATTTTTGATTAGGTTGAGGCACAATCGAGTGTGGTTTTGGTACATCTTTTTATAAGGATCATGTATGTGTGGGTGGTATGAGAGAATAATATGCATACAAGATCGGTAATTAAGCAATTAAAACAAGGCAAGCTCTTAAGAATGGGGTTATTGGTTATAATGGATTCCTCAATTCCTTTAACTAGCTAACAAGCTATCCATAGACAATAGATTCGAATACAAATTAATCCACTCTCGTGACAGAGATTCTCAAGCTAAATCACTTTCAAACTCAATTCTCATTGATGAAATATAACTTAGCAGGCATTATGATTCAATCTAATATAGTCAATAAGCATTCTAATCATCCAATATCTTGGGCTAGAGTATGCAAATCTCTGGAAAAGTTTGTTCAGACATTTCATCAAACACCTTGTGGGCATGGAAATGTCTGAGATCAACTTCCAAATGATCAGAGATGAAATAGCATTATGATCTACTAAACCAGAAGGGAAATCATGCAATTAAACACTTAGCTAGCTAAAGAAACAGAGGATTCCACTAACAACCTATCCCATCCTTAAGAACTTTGCAGAACTACTCAAGAACACTGAAGAACATCATAGCTAAAAACCTAGAAAATGATCCAAACCCAGAATTCATTAAAAAGCAAGTATGTTATAGATAAGAGAGAGATCTACAACTTTGATGAAGAAAAGAAATGCAAAAACTCAAAGATTCAATGGGAAAATCGATTACAAAAACTAGGGTTTCTAGAGAGCAGCGGAAAAACCGGAAGGTAAAAGGAATATCCGCTGGATAATATGGTGAACCCATATTTATAGAAAATACTAGGTTGCCCTAATTAGCTACAAGATAAAATAGAAAGTCGGCGGCTAAGGTCCAACTCGACTTGACGTCGAGTCTGTTCCGTCGAGTTGGTGTGATTCTCAAAGGTGGCGCCTCTCTGATGACCTACTCGACTCCACGTCGAGTCCATTCCAGGACAGCTTCCTGACGTCCTACTTGACTCCACGTCGAGCCTGGCTGGTCGAGTCTGTCTCTGAATCCTCTTGAATGACTTTCTTCTCCTCCAACTCGATCCCAAGTCTAGCTCTAAAGTCGTGTTGGCTCCTCCTTGCTCCATTAAGTCCCAAATAAGCTCCAAAGTACTTGAAAAACATCAAATATGCAATATGCTATGCGATGTAATACAAATCGAGCTAAGTGATGAAAAGAGTAGGAGAAAGACTATGAATGCAGTGAAATAGAGAGGAAACTAAGCTAAATGCATAAGAAATGTATGCTTAAAAGTGGTTAAATACTGAGACATCAACTCCCCCAAACTTAGCTTTTGCTTGCCCTCAAGCAAACAAATAGAACTAGGCTGGAGAAGAGGTTTGAAGGTGGAGACTCAGAACCAAACATGCATATAGAGTAAGTGAATTCAATGTCCAGGTTGCTAATTCTAGAATGCAAGGTTGACTGATCTCTACTTAAAAACATTAGCCATCTCCTTCCCATCTCAATCTAACCTCTGCCTTAATCAATTCAAGCATTCAAATCAGCACATTCCCTTTAACATTGATTAAGTAAGAACCGTGAATCATACTATGCATTGGATGAGAACACATTTGGCTTAAGGGTAGAGGTCTAGAGACAAAGATGGTCCCTTAAAGATCTGGTTTAAATCGCAACAGAGGATCTCTCAAGAATGATTGAGCTTTAGTAGAATGCTAAAGGTGAGTATCAAGTTATGCATACAAGGATAGGACCCCATCTACCCAGAATGTAATCAATATCAACCCAATGGAGGTCCTATTTCTAATCTCAGAACATGAGCTTAACTCTACCCTTTTGCACTCAAAGCATTTACAGACTTTTATTCACATCATTCCTTTCTTTTCTTTGCTCTTCTATCCTAGGAGAAGCTTTCTTACTTTGCTCTGTCTAGCGGATCAGGATTCTTTAACAACTAGGGTTCCCTTTTCTTTCTTTTAATAAATGCAAGGTTTTTCCCCATTCTCTTTAAGCTATTTACAGAACCCTTTTCTTTACTTTAGCACACCCAAATCCTTTACTAGACTTTTCTTACTTTAGCTATTTCTCCTAAGGACTCTTTTCCCTTTTTTTTTTTTTTTTTTTTTTTTCAGTGATGATCACAACCTTTTCTTTCTTTTAAGAACATCCCAAACCCATAATTAAGCACCCACCTAGTCCTATCTAGTCTACATAACGTGAACTAGAACTACATGAGATACTATCCTTGTCGTTACAGACCTAACACTTTCTACCAAGCTCAATCGAAATAAGGCCTCACATTCACACACAAATGATAAATGGCATGAAAGAAGGTTAAGGCTAAGGGTGGGGAATAACTGCTCCAAAGATGGGAGTCAGCTACTTGGACTAGTAAGAGTGATCAAAAGGTAAAAGAAAGTCCAAGTATTTTAAGGTATCCATGAGTTCATAGCACAATGCACAGCATGATAATTATAAATCAAAATTCAAGTTCAAATTGATAGGGAATGGCATCAAATCAAAGCGAGTTTCGACTAAGAACAAGAAAATAAAGCGTTGAATTCAAAAGATGGTGCGGTCTTACTTCAAGTTCAACCGATTATGCATTAGAGAACTAACAACCTGGGCAGTGAGTTTACTTAGTAAATATGCATATTTACAAGGTTGCAGTCATCATAATCTCCAATGTAAATGCATGATGCACCAGTCCTAAGTGAAAGCATACTGAAACAATCTTAAAATGGCAATGCGAACTACATGAACACTCTTCTTTTGTATTACAATTTTTCGAAATTTTTCAATTTTTTTTTGGTTTTTCTATGCCTTAGATGCTTATGCAATAAGAAAACAAAACACAATATCAAATACTTCTTGGACCCTCCCCCAAACTTAAATTACACAGCCCATTGTGTAATAAAAATTCGGAGGAGAGTTTAAGAGAAACAAACAACGAAACAGAGAAGCAAACTAATGCAATGAAATAGTACAATGGTTTAGGGGGATGAGTGATACTTTGGGTTTAGGAGAAGTAGGTGTTGAGGAAATCATCCATGCTCTCCTGCGTGTAAGAAGGAGCAGTTGGATCATGAGCAGGCTGCTCGACGTGCCTACTCGACGTCAGGTCGAGTTCCCATGTCGAGTTTGCCTCTGGACTTGTCGGCTGATCGTTCTTCTTGTTACGCCTCTTTCCCGATCGTTTGTATACTTGTGCAAACTCCTTTGGGCTCCCTCTCTGGTGTGGTTCAAAGGATGAAAATCTGGGAGGGTCAACCGTCATAGTGCGCCTTGGAACCATGCTTGTGGAACCGCTTCTTTTCAAGGTACTTCTCTCTTCTGATGGTGGTGGTGAATGCTTGGACTTCTTCTGGAGGTCCGTGATCTGAATCGCCATCTTCTTCACCATGGTGGTCAATGAATCCACCTTCTTCGACAATCCCCGTATTGCCTTCCCTTGAAACTTTCCCAGCCCTTGCAGGAGTCCTATGCGCTTGTGAGCTTCTCTCTCGCTTTTGGTCTGCTTGGGGGCTTTGTATTCCTCGAAGAAGAACCGCTCCGGTGCATAATCATCTGGATCGTCTTGGGTTTGCTCTTGGTTGTCTTCGTGCATTGCTTGAGGTGGTGGAGAGGCAGGGGAGACTTGTGAATCGTAGAGAATGAAGGGTGATGGGCAGAAGTCAATGTTCTCACCAGTCTTAATCGTGGTGCGATTTGTGCATGGTAGAAGCAGCCTGGAACTTCCTTCCTCAGGGTGGTTGAACACATAGAGCAACACACCTTCTGGAGCAGTTTTGTCAAGGTATCCCTTCTTCCTTAAGTACGCCATATCGATCCAAGTTGGGGAAGCGTCTCCTGTTCCCACGTCTATACCCGAAGCTACCAAAATTGGTGTCAGGATTCCGCCAATGGTCAAACTTCCTTTGCGCCCCGTCCTATGCATTGAGGCAGCATACTCCTTGTATCCAAGTAGATGATCCAAGAACACAGCTACTAGGGAAGCATTTCCTCTATCTCCCATCATTCTGGTTCCATCCCTAGTGTTTCCCAAGAGGAAAATGAGAGCTAAGTCCAGAAGTTGCAATTCACCTTCACTTATGGTACCGGTGATCTTCTTTGCAAAGAACATGCTGGCTATGGACTGGTGTAGATACCTCACCACCGGGCTTCTAATAGCGGAACTCTTGCTTTTCGAAGGTATGTATTCTTCTGGTCCGGCGATCGTCTTCCACAGGGCTTGAATTTCGCGCTTATCGAAATTTTGCACCAAACCGTCTTTGTTGGGGAACCCGTACAAGACGTTGAGCTCCCTGATTGTTAGCGAGTAGTCTCTTCCCTTGACTGAGAATGTAACGTATCCAAAACCTCTCCCATTCTCTTCCTCTTGATCGTCCGCGTAGAAATGCACTTCGAGAGTAGCTAGGAGCTGGCATGTCTCCTCTTTATATCCTTCGAAACTATACCCCAGAAAAGTATTTAAACCGATCATCTCAACAAGGTAGTCCACGTCTCTTGCAATTCCCAAGGCATTCATTGTCTCTCAATGAGGATGTCTCATTCCTTCGAAGCTTAATGCCTTGAGGTATTCGTAATGCTCTTCAGGAGATAGAGGCGTCTTCTTCTTGCCTTTTCTTTTGGTAGGCTTAGTAGGTTTGATCTCCTCCTCCATTTCAAAAACCTCTTCTTCCTCCATTTCAACAGCCTCTTCTTCTGGATTTTCTTCTAAATCCGCTTCCATGACTCTCTTCCCACGACTTATCTCGCTTCTCCTTCTGGCCAAAGGTTCAGCGTCATCTTCTCTTGAACTCGATGAGCCTACTCGACGTGCCGACTCGACGTGGGGTCGAGTGGGATGTCAGCCAAGTTTAAATTTGAATTTTTGGAGGGACCTTGCTCGGGCTCGACGATGTTGACTCGACGTGGGGTCGAGTGGGACCGTTGACCGGATTTGAATTTGAATTTTGGCTCCAAGGTTGACTTGTTGGAAGGTTGACTCCATTTAATGGGCTTGGTGGTGTTGGGCTTGGCTTAGCATCGAGTTGGGCTACGTTTAAGGCTTGGATTCGGTCCATTGGGCTGCTCGACTTGTCATCGTGTAGGGTTGGTTGAGTCTGATCCTTCTCTATTCCTGTGACTCCAATTCGATAAAATCCTGAAAATCACAGACACTACAAAAACACATCAAAAATAACAAGAGATAAAGAGCTATTTACAAAGATAAACATGAGAATTCCTCCCAAGTGAGCTTGTTTAAAGTCACTAAGCTTGACTTTACTGCTCTTTTAGGCGAGTTGAGGTTCCTAAAGATGAACTGTAGCTCCTTCAGGAATGACGCTATCTGCAAGATATTTCTTAAGTATTTGACCATTCACCTTAAACTCTGAACTGTCTTTAGCAAACAGCGATACCGCACCAAATGGTAGAACTTCTTTGATAGTGAAAGGACCGGACCACCTGGACTTAAGCTTTCCGGGAAATAGCTTGAGTCTAGAGTTGAACAGTAAGACTTGGTCTCCAGTCTTGAAGTCTTTCGGTGAAATCTTCTTGTCATGGAAAGCTTTGGTTCTTTCCTTATACACCTTTGAACTCTCATAAGCTTCCAGCCGTATTTCTTCAAGTTCGTGTAAGTCAACCGATCTCTTCTCTTGAGCTTCCTTGATATCCAGGTTCAACAACTTGGTAGCCCAGATGGCTTTATACTCAACCTCAACTGGAAGGTGAAATGACTTCTCATACAGCATCGGGAATGGAGTTCTTCCTATTGGTGTCTTGAATGCAGTCCGGTAAGCCCAAAGTGTATCGTCTAACTTAGTAGACCAATCTCTCTTTGAAACACCAACAACCCTAGCAAGTATGGCTTTGATCTGATGGTTGGATACTTTTACTTGCCCGCTAGTCTGAGGATGATAAGGGGTAGCTACCTTGTGCTTCACACCATGCTTCTTTAACAAGCTCTCAAAGACCTTGTTGATGAAATGAGAACCACCATCACTGATCACAGCCTTAGGGATACCAAATCTGGGGAATATGATGCTCTTAAATAGCTTTAACACCACCTTATGATCGCTAGTTAGAGAAGCAATGGCCTTAACCCATTTGGAGACGTAGTCCACAGCAACTAAGATGTACTTGTTCCCGTGAGAAGAAGGATTGAAAGGTCCCATGAAGTCAATTCCCCAAACGTCAAAGACTTCAACTTCCAAGATCGGGTTCTGTGGCATTTCGTTCCTCCTAGTTATGTTTCCCATCCTCTGGCAGGGATCACATTTGGCAATGAATCCATGTGCATCTTTAAACATAGAAGGCCACCAAAGTCCAGCTTGTAGTACTTTCTGAACTGTTTTAAAAGTTGCAAAGTGTCCTCCATATGCAGAACCATGACAGTGTTCCAGCACTCCTTGAACTTCCTCTTCAGCAATACACCTTCTAAATAGGCCGTCAGCACCCTTCTTATACAAATAAGGTTCATCCCAATAGTAGTGGTTGATGTCCCTAAAGAACATCTTCTTCTGGTAAGCATCAAGGGACTTGGGGATCTCTCCACAGATAAGGTAATTCACAAGGTCAGCATACCATGGAAACTCTTCTTCCTTGACAGCACAAGCTTCTTCGAATTCCTTCTTGTTGTATACCAGTTTATAGTACTTGATGGCCAACAGCTGCTCTTCCGGCATGGAATCGTCAATAGGGATTTCATCTTCAATCCGCATCCTTGATAAGTGGTCAGCTACCCCGTTCTCTATACCTTTCTTATCAACAATCTCCATATCAAACTCTTGTAGCAACAAAATCCATCTCAGCAGTCTAGGCTTCGTATCTTTCTTCGCATAATTGTGTCTAAGTGCTGCATGATCAGTGTACACTATCACTTTGGAACCCACTAGGTAGCTTCTGAACTTCTCGAAAGCAAAGACTACAGCCAGCAACTCTTTCTCTGTTGTGGCATATCTTCCTTGAGTATCATCTAAGGTCCTGCTTGCGTAGTATATAACGTGGAGCTTCTTGTCTATTCTTTGGCCCAGCACAGCTCCCACGGCGAAATCCGAAGCATCACACATAATCTCGAACGGATAGTCCCAATTAGGAGCTTGAACAACAGGAGCAGATACCAAGGCTTCTTTGATAGTATGAAAGGCTTTTAGGCAGTCTTCATCAAATTCGAACTCGGCCTCCTTGCATAAAAGTCTAGTTAGCGGTCTAGCTATCTTGGAGAAATCTTTAATGAATCTTCTGTAAAAACCGGCATGACCCAGGAAACTTCTGATATCCTTGACGGTTTTCGGAGGTTGCAACTGTACCATAATGTCTATCTTTGCTTTATCAACCTCGATTCCCTTCTCTGAGATCTTGTGCCCCAATACTATACCCTCTCTGACCATGAAGTGACACTTCTCCCAGTTCAGCATTAGATTGGTCTCCTCACACCTTGCTAGAACCCTGCATAGATTTAACAAACAAGAGGAGAAAGAGGAGCCATAGACAGAGAAATCGTCCATAAAGACTTCCACCGTCTCCTCAATTAAATCCGAGAATATTGAAGTCATACATCTCTGAAACGTAGCGGGTGCATTACACAATCCGAAAGGCATTCTTCTATAAGCAAATGTTCCATAGGGGCAAGTAAAAGTAGTTTTCTCTTGATCACTAGGGTGAATTGGTATTTGAAAGAAACCACTATACCCATCAAGAAAGCAGTAGTATGGGTGATTAGCTAAGCGTTCAAGCATTTAATCAATAAAAGGCAAAGGAAAGTGATATTTTCTAGATGTAGCATTTAGCTTTCTATAATCAATGCACATTCTATGTCCTGTTATAGTTCTAGTAGGAATCAATTCATCTTTATCATTCTTTATAACAGTCATTCCACCTTTCTTAGGCACACAGTGAACCGGAGATACCCAAGTGCTATCGGAAATAGGGTAGATTACACCCGCGTCCAATAGTTTAAGTATCTCCTTCTTAACTACTTCTTTCAGGTTAGGATTCAATCTTCTCTGTGGTTCAATGCTCGAGTAAGATTCATTTTCAAGATGGATCCTATGCATGCACAAACTAGGTGAAATTCCCTTTATATCAGACCATGAATAACCGATAGCTCTCCTATACTTCCTAAGTTCAGATAATAGCAAGTTCACTTCATCATCATTCAACTCAGCATTTATGATCACAGGGTAAGTAGAGTTTGTTCTGAGAAATGCGTACCTTAGACGTTGCGGAAGCGGCTTAAGATCAACTTTCGGGGCTTTAAGCTCAGACCAGTCATCTGAGATATGAGAGGTTGTACTCGACGTGTCATCGAGCTTGCAGGTCGAGTCTGCTCCTTTGATTTCTTCACGAAGTAGACTGGGGAGGCCTACTCGACGTCTGGTCGAGTAGGTTGGTCGAGCAGGCTCTGAAACGTTCTCCTCCACTGTACTGACTTCTGCTATTGGCACCTCTAACTTCTCAAAGGATTCTGATGCTTCTTCTTCTTTATGTGAGTCTAGAAGCTTCTTATAACCCAAAGTCTCTAAGTGCAGATACCCTTCTTCTCCATCTTTGGTTAGAGCACTCTGTAGATGATCTTCTTCAGAAAGCTCTTCAAGCAATTTGTCGGCTAATCTATCCATCTCCTCAATCCAGAAGACTTGGCCGTCAATGGTAGGTTTCTTCATTGTTTTTGTGATATCGAATGTCATCTTGAAGTCTTCACCGAGGTTTAAATCGATCTTACCTTTTCTGACATCAATGAGAGCTCCAGCAGTGGCTAAGAAAGGTCTCCCTAGTATGAGAGGGTCCTTTGGCTCTTCATCCATTTCTAGAACAACGAAGTCTGTAGGGATCTCTACCCTTCCAATTCTTACAGGTAGATCTTCTAACATACCATGAGGGACTCTTATGGATCTGTCGGCTAAGATTAGCTGGATATGGCAGGACTTGTACTTGTTGAATCCAAGTCTTCTTGCTACTGAAAGTGGCATCAAACTGACAGATGCTCCTAGATCACATAGGCATTTGTTGAAGAACAACGGACCCAGAGAACAAGGTAGAGTAAATGAACCGGGATCCCCAAGCTTCTTCGGTATGATCTTCTTCTATATGATAGCACTGCATTCATGGCTCAACACAACCATTCCTTGTACTTCCTGAATTCTCTCCATTATCATGTTTTTCAAGTACTTGTGAGAATCTGGAATTAGCATGAAAGCATCAATGAGAGGCATCCTTACTTCAATCTCCTTAATGTGTTTAGCAAACATGGCTCTGTACTTCTCAATGATATCCTTCTTGAACCTTCCAGGAAATGGTATTTTGGGCTTGTAGGGTAGTGGAACGAAAGCTTTCTTCTTACCCTTATCAACAACTGGTTTTTCGATCTGGGGACTCTTAGCTTGATCACTAGGTACAGCATCTTGGTCAAGCTTAGTGGTGTCTTCTACTTGAGTTTCATTCTGAATCAAATCCTGCCCCTCTTGAATCTCACTGTCCTCAGTGACAGGAGCTATGCTAGGTCAAGCTTGCAGCTCTCGACCACTGCAGAGTTGAATTGCATTAGCATATTCCTTCGGATTCTGAATAGCTTTCTCGGGTAGTTGTCCGGGATTCTTAGGTGCAGAAGTAGAAGCAACTTGGCTCTCCATGTACTTCATCTTGGAGTTTAGAGCCTCAACCTTGATATTGAGATCAATGTAGGAGCAGTCTACTTTGTTGTGAATCTCAGCCATTTTCTTATCAAGAACTATAGCGCCAGCTGCTTGACCTTGTAGAATCTGCTGAAGCATTTGCTTCATGTCTTGATCTTGGGCAGGTTGAGCTTGCTGGGTTGGCTGTGCAAAACCGGGCGGTGGATGCTGTTGTTGGTAACCTCCACTGTACTGCTGTTTTGGGATAAATCCTTGATTGTATGGGACGAATGGCTTGGACTGGTTCTGTTGTTGTTGAGGGTAAACCTGATCCTGAGGGTTGACAACATTCGTGCTTCTGTAAGATAGATTCGGATGGGCAGGCTTGTATGGGTTATAGCCCTTATTGTAACCACCTTGGTTCTGTATGTAGCTGACTTCTTCAGCTTGAGTAGTCTCCCCTTCTTGGAGTTGATAGTGCTCTTCTTCAGTGATATAGTGGACCTGTTTTTGTTGAGTCAGAAGAATCTTATCCAGCTTATCGTTGAGAGCCTTGATCTCCTTACTATGCTTTGCATCCGAATCTCCAATACCTCTGTTGGAGCGATCAAAATCCTCGTTATAATTACCATCGGATTGAGCTAAGTTCTCAATTAATTCCCAGCCTTCTTCAACATCCTTATTCAAGAAATTCCCATTAGAAGCAGTGTCCAACAACATTCTGATCTTGGGCAAAACTCCCCTGTAGAGTGTGCTTAGTAGGGAGGCCTTCTTGAAACCATGGTGTGGAAACTGTGTAGTGTAGCCTTTGAATCTCTCCCAGGCCTCACAAATGGATTCAGACTACTTTTGGGTAAAACTAGAGATTTCATTCCTTAGCCTTGCAGTTCTTGAATTTGAGAAGAACTTTGTTAAGAAGGCCTTCTTGCAATCGTCTCAAGATGTGATGGAGCCAGCAGGCAACGTCTTTTCCCATTGGTGTGCTTTGTCTCCCAGTGAGAAGGGAAACAGGCGCAGCTTGAAACTGTCCTCACTAACACCGTTTATCTTGGTTAGGCTGCAGAGCCTGTCAAAGTTATCCAAGTGGTCTAAGGGATCTTCCAGAGGCAACCCATGAAACTTGTTTCCTTGGATCATTGAGATCAATCCACTCTTGATCTCGAAATTGTTGTTCTGGACAGGAGGTGAAACGATGCCCTGTCACTGTTGATGGTTTCGTGGTGTATCACCATCACCAATGTTCCTTGGTATACCAACTCCCTGATTGTCTTGATCTTGTGGTTCCATAGCAATTGGATTGTGCAGTTCACAACCGTCTCTGTCTCTCTGCTCTCTTAACTCACGAGCTATCCGATTAATGTTGTCTTTATAGCTGATGAGGTTGTTGGAGCCCTTAGAACGAGTTTGCATGCACAGGACTAGTCTGGACGTCTGAACTCAAGGTCAGGTCGAGTAGAGTACCTGGAGCACAAAAACAAGCAGTTGAAGAGAGTAGTTAGTAACCAAAGTAAAGAAAGAACGTGATCTTAGCAATTCTAAAATCTTGAATGTAACAAGCAGACACCCAAATGGCAACGGCGCCAAATTGATACTGGGTTTTTGCTATCAATTACCCTAGATTACTATCATGTCATTGCAGCAATTTAGGTTATCAATCCAATCAGGTGCTCTTACTATCAATCAAGAAATGCTCAGAGATAATTAAGTCAAGCCAAGCAGAATAGAGTTTTGTTATCCTAAATGATCATGCATAGAAACGATAAAACTACAGAACATGAAATATCATGCATAAAGAGAAATAACTATCAATACTAAGCAGCAATAAGCAAGCAGGTCGAGTAGAGTAACAGAAGCTAACAGAAACGAGATTTAAGCAATTAAAACAAGGCAAGCTCTTAAGAATGGGGTTATTGGTTATAATGGATTCTTCAATTCCTTTAACTAGCTAACAAACTCAATCAAGCTATCCCTATCCCTAGACAATAGATTCGAATACAAATCAATCCACTCTCGTGACAGAGATTCTCAAGCTAAATCACTTTCAATCTAATATAGTCAATAAGCATTCTAATCATCCAATATCTTGGGCTAGAGTATGCAAATCTCTGGAAAAGTTTGTTCAGACATTTCATCAAACACCTTGTGGGCATGGAAATGTCTGAGATCAACTTCCAAATGATCAGAGAGGAAATAACATTAAGATCTACTAAATCAGAAGGGAAATCATGCAATTAAACACTTAGCTAGCTAAAGAAACCGAGGATTCCACTAACAACCTATCCATCCTTAGAACTTTGCAGAACTACTCAAGAACATTGAAGAACATCATAGCTAAAAACCTAGAAAATGATCCAAACCCAGAATTCATTAAAAAGCAAGTATGTTATAGATAAGAGAGAGATCTACAACTTTGATGAAGAAAAGAAATGCAAAAACTCAAAGATTCAATGGGAAAATCGATTACAAAAACTAGGGTATCTAGAGAGCAGCGGAAAAACCGGAGGGTAAAAGGAATATCCGCTGGATAATAGGGTGAACCCCTATTTATAGAAAATACTAGGTTGCCCTAATTAGCTACAAGACAAAATAGAAAGTCGGCGGCTAAGGTCCAACTCGACTTGACGTCGAGTCTGTTCCGTCGAGTTGGTGTGATTCTCAAAGGTGGCGCCTCTCTGATGACCTACTCGACTCCACGTCGAGTCCATGTGGTCGATTCCATTCCAAAACAGCTTCCTGACGTCCTACTTGACTCCACGTCGAGCCTGGCTAGTCGAGTCTGTCTCTGAATCCTCTTGAATGACTTTCTTCTCCTCCAACTCGATCCCAAGTCTAGCTCCAAAGTCGTGTTGGCTCCTCCTTGCTCCATTAAGTCCCAAATAAGCTCCAAAGTACCTGAAAAATATCAAATATGCAATATGCTATGCGATGCAATACAAATCGAGCTAAGTGATGAAAAGAGTAGGAGAAAGACTATGAATGCAGTGAAATAGAGAGGAAACTAAGCTAAATGCATAAGAAATGTATGCTTAAAAGTGGTTAAATACTGAGACATCAATTGACAAGGCAATAATATATGAGAATAATATGCAAACAAGATTGACAACTGACAAGGCAGTTGGAAAAAAAAAGATGAAACTCGGGTTCATATAGGAAAATGATCGAAGCTGTGAATGATGCATAATCCGGATTGACCGATATATTTTTTATGTATCTTTAATGAATGCATGTAGTTTTGTAAGTATAAAATGATTAGTGCGTGAGATAGAAAACAAGATTAAAAAGATATATAATCATGATAGATAGACTAAGATTTTTTTTTATGTATGTAAGCTTATGAACTGAAGTAGGTCAGAAGGTGGCTTGAATAAGAACATTTCGACCATAGAGCAAATAATCTAGGTCTAGTTGTGTTAACACTGTAGTGACCCTCATTAAGGAGTAAGTGACCGTGCGTGAATCATCGACGAAAGCTCAAAAGAAGAACTCAGAAAGAGAAGGAATTCACTAAGGATGGGAAACAAAAGGATTCGGTCGAGCAAAAGTAAGATTCGGATGGGAAAAGATCAAAGTTGGACGTAACCGTACGTACCCGGACGTACCCAGACGTATCCGTACGTAGCCGGACGTACCGGACGTACCCGGACATAGCCGTACGTACGCAGACGTATCCAAACATACAGATGGCCGAAGAAATCATAAGCCCCGAGTCAACTTTGTAAAATCATCGATAGCGATGCAATTTTCTGCGATGCAAAGTCTTAAGATACATCAAGAAGGAGTTATGTTCGAGAAAGCTTCGAGGAAAAATCGATCCTTACGACGGACTCGTCGATCCAAACGTGTCCAAACGTACCGCAAGACATTCATCGGTGATCGGGTGATTCCGTACTGAATTTGTCGTGCACATCCGAGTCTGGGTCGAACGAAATTGAATATTAGGAAGATTGGGAGAAGATGGTACGAGGAATTATTGATTTCGGTCGAGAGATTCGTCGATCATACGAAACAACCGTACCGCGGGACGAGAGCCGACCGTACCGCAGGACAAACACGGACCGGGTTTGGCTTGCTTGCGGCTCAAGCAACCAAGCTTGGAGCCAAAGTTTAGCTCACTTGGAGCCGAAGTCTACACTGGCCACCTGTCGCCACCTGTCGTCACGTGTCACCGTCACGTCGTCCGTACCATCTGTCCGCGCAGGACCGCGGCAGCTGTCCGTACAGACGTCCGTACGCGGCCATGCATGAGCTTCGACCCTTGCCTATAAATAGAGACTTTCCTTCGCCCATTTTTCATTTTAGAGCGAAAGGAACTTAAAAGCACGAGAGAAAATCGTTGGTGATCGAGAGAAGTACTTGTGATCAGAAAAATCATCGCCGATGATCGAGAAACACAGTCCGTGATCGAGGGAATCCGTGTCTGCGACCGTGAAACCCCACCAAGTCACCAACTGCCAAATTCTTCGTGAGTTGTGGTAGAATTGTGTGAATTATGCATGAATCTCTAGAGCTAGGCTTTAGATATGATGAATGCATGCATGATAAAGATTGATAGTTGAACTAATGCTAAGTTTACATGATGAACTGAACGAATTTAAGTTTACTTGATGAAGTGACATTATCCTATTGTGTGATTACATGCTATACTTGTGCTATATGATTACATGCTATACGTGTGGTGTGTGTTTACATGTTATACATGTGCTAAACTACTAAGTGATCGTGATTGACTCTTAGAAACGTTATGTACTTGTTAAATGTATTGATGCATGATGTTATTAATGTCTATCTATGTGGTATTCAGGTTTACCCGATACCTTAAGCATACTTAGACTATAGTACTTCTGTTCCTCCACGGCGGTATGTCATGTAAGTCTTGATCCTCAGCTGGTCACTTACACCAAAATGACATATGACCCGGGACCTAGGCCGGGTAATGCATGACGATGCATAAGTATGGTATCTCCTGCTGGTACCCTTTGTGGGTTCATCTTGAGAAGAAATGGTATTCGGGGAACAGAGTATTAGGCCCATAGGTTCAAGTGTCTAGACTTTCGGATGCATGAATCATTGTTAGACTATATGTTTACTTGATGATAATGATGCTTGCTGCGTGTTCCGTGATCTCTGATATGTTTGTTTACTTGATGAATTAGGTTGATTTGTAGAGAGTTACCTTATGCGTGTTAGTACTACCCAGCTCACTGAGTAATCTTAGATTACTCATGACTCTACTTGTTTTGCAGGCAACCGTAGCGGGAAAACCTTAAGGGAAGATGAACACTAGGGAGTTGCCGGAAATAGGGTATTTACATTGCTTCTGCAAAACTACTTGTTATTATGTAAATTTTAACAAGGATCCGATTAAAGATACGCATTTGGTAACATTTTGCAAGTGAAAGCTATATACACTAAGTACGAAAGATTTTATCGGAAACAAATCCGAGTGATCTATGATATAAGACCTCGTCCGGGTCGCTCAACACTAGGATATCACAAGGGTTGGCAAGCCTAAGTGATGTTCATAGTGGGAAGAGGATCAATAATGGATTGGTTAAGGAACTGGTTTATCTGGAACCTCTACTGAACTGTTGTCGATCATCTTCAACGTAGCGTTTCCGGGTCGCCCGTGGCTTGTCCGGTCATAGAGCGGTCCGGGGGCGTTACAAACACTTTGGTAGAAGCAGAGTATTTATAAAAAGATATATGACTCAAGCTTTATAACCAAATTTTGAATAGTTGGCTTGGATCTCTATAATCACATAGCTAGGAGACTAACAGTGAAGTTCTTTTGCGTTATATGACGATGTGATCGCTTGGATTTTTTTTCTGTTTGAATGTTAGTTGACGTTCCCTTAGTCAAGAGTGTGTTTTGCTTGATTGAGGTGTGCGTGCCTTTTGACATGAAAGTATTGATGTTATGTCGATGATTTGGTGCTTAAGACTATGCCTCGTAATCGCCATCCGGCATGCTCTTCAACAAGCCTTCACCATGGGGTTGCAAGCAATCGGAAATTCCACAAAAGAACTCCACGATATCCTAATCATATTTTATAATTTTTGCATAAGCTTTAAGTTTATTTCTACAGAGAAAAATCGCGAAGTAAATGCTTTTACTAAACTTTCAATTAAAATTTTAAAAGGCGGACTTTTCAACGAAAGGTTAAAAATATAGAAACGCTTTCTCACATTTGTCATTTCAATAAATAATAAGACGCCTCCCAATTCCATAATTGTTTCTGTAGCATATTTTGGTTTCTTCAGCCCACCAACCAACCCACTCGACGGAGTCTCCAACGCCTTCCTCACCAACTTCTGATTCAGATCTCCACGATGCAAAGCTCCGCCGTATTTTCCCTCTCTCCGTCGCTCCCTCTCCTAAAACCACGGCGGCTCTCTCTCCGCCACCATTCCCTAACCACCGCTTCAAGCGATCTAAACATTTCTCCAAATGTTGTCTCTATTCCTTCTTTATCTCGTCGATCTTGGCGTCTCGCTTCATCTGATTCGCCTCTCCGAGCTTGGTCCGGTGTTCCTTCGTCGATCTCTCACTCTCTCGACACGAATCGTTTCAAAACCGCCGCTACTGCAGTTCCTGAAAGTGCTGAGGAAGGAGATAACAGTGGGAAATTGACGAAGATTTTAGAACTTGGCTTGTTGTTTGCTATGTGGTACCTTTTCAATATCTACTTCAACATCTACAATAAACAGGTACAAGCCTTTCCTTCTTTTGCTTATTGTATCTGTCCCCAATGTTTTCGTTTTCTCTACATGCTTAGTCTAGTCCACTGTTTTCTCTGTTTTGAATCAATGGAGAACTCAGAAATTTGATTATAGCTTATAGTTATAGGATACTGTTGAGAGATTCGTCTCGCTGATTCCCAAAATTTTAGTTTTCATTGTGTTTTGGCAAATTGTTATAAGTTCATCATTTTGATATATTGAAGTAACCTTAATGATTTAGATTCATCTTTGTGTTCAATTGTGTTTTGATTAGCTTTGATTAGAATGAAGAATTCAGAAATTTGTGATATCTTACAGTCATAGGATACTGTAGAAAGATTCATCCCGTTGATTCTGAAAATTTTCGTGTTTTCGCTAATTGTGATAAGTTCATAATTCTGATATATGGAACTAACTTTCTCAGAATGTAAAGGTTTAGATTCATCTTTGTGTTCAATCATGTTTTGATTATGATGAAGAATTCAGAAATTTGATTATATCTTATACAGGAGAGAGATGTGTTTCGCTGATTTTATTGCTTGATTTTGAGAGAACCAATAGTTGTTTCTTGTTTCTTCTTATTCTTGCAGGTTTTGAAAGCTCTACACGCTCCAATGACTGTCACTTTGGTTCAGTTTGCAGTCGGTAGTGTGCTCATTACTATCATGTGGGTTCTTAACCTGTACAAGAGACCGAAGATCAGTGGTGCTCAGGTGTGTTTTTATTTAAGCTGTAAATTCGCTTAAAAGCTACTTGTTCTGGAGATGTGTCACTCACTCTGATATGTTTTCCTTGATAGCTAGCTGCCATCTTGCCGCTTGCCGTTGTGCACACACTTGGTAATCTGTTTACGAACATGAGTCTTGGGAAAGTTTCTGTTTCCTTTACTCACACAATTAAAGCTATGGAGCCTTTCTTCTCTGTGTTGTTGTCTGCTATGTTTCTCGGAGAGGTGAGCTCTTTTTTTTATTTGTGTTTTTCTTTGACATCTCGGAGTTGATTGATGCACTCATGCCTATTGTCTTCCTGTCTGGACTAAGTTGCTATGAGTTTCTTGTTTCTAACGGCCTATGTATGATACTCTATAGTCATTGCCTTTGTTTTGTTTTTGTAAAGCCTAATTTATTTACTAACTTCTTCTCAGACGCCTACTCCATGGGTACTCGGTGCCATTGTACCAATTGTTGGTGGAGTTGCACTTGCTTCAATTTCGGAGGTCTCATTTAACTGGTCAGTTTGTCGACATTTAAGTTGGTGATTGTCTAGTCTTCTGATAACTTTCATGTATTTACTAAGTTTATTTGTTTTTTGGCAGGGCTGGATTTTTGAGTGCAATGGCATCAAACTTGACTAACCAATCCCGTAATGTGCTGAGTAAGAAAGTCATGGTTAAGAAAGATGTAAGTTTCCTGTGCCTGAATCAAATTTTCACTTGATGTGTTATGGAATAAATTAACTAAAACTTGATTGTGTTTCTCGGCAGGATTCTCTGGACAACATCACTCTCTTCTCAATTATAACATTGATGTCTCTCGTTCTGATGGCTCCTGTGACTTTCTTTACGGAAGGCATCAAGTTCACTCCTTCATACATTCAATCTGCTGTGAGTTTATTATATACCAAACTATTTTTTTGTATCCTTCACAAATATTTAACAACCCATCTCGGTTTTGCAGGGTGTGAATGTTCAACAAATATATACAAAGTCTCTTATTGCTGCACTCTGCTTCCACGCATACCAGCAGGTAAGGCTTTTTTTTTTTCTCTTAATGACTTTGTTGCTTCACTTGAGCATATAAAGATTGAATTGACTTTTGGGAAATGCGGAAAATACAGGTGTCGTACATGATATTGGCGAGAGTATCACCGGTTACACATTCTGTTGGAAACTGTGTGAAACGTGTTGTGGTTATTGTGAGCTCTGTCATCTTCTTCAAGACACCCGTCTCGCCTGTTAATGCTTTTGGTAATATACAGTCTTATTCTCGGCTTCTGTGAATACACAATCTTTTGGTGCTCATTGTTGCTTATTTTTGTCTCTGCTGCAGGAACTGGGATCGCCCTTGCGGGTGTCTTCTTATACTCCAGAGTTAAGGGTATTAAGCCAAAGCCGAAGACTGCTTAAGCAAATATCTGCTAATACCTAATGTCCTATAACTCCCGCGCTTTGGATTTTTATACAATTTCTTGAGCTGAAGTTTTCAGATAGATGGTTTTATTCTTTTGCGGGTTGTTCACGAAGTTTCATTATCGCTTTCTAAGTTTTTTGCTGCAGCCATGGGTTCTCTTAGAGTTTGTTATAAGTTCTCTTCTGTGCCTAGACAAATGCTAAACTCTTAAATTTCTTACAGTTTTCCAAGAATAACTTGTCAACACATTTTCATTGGTGCTTTTAGTTTACACGTTTAAGGTTTATTAGGAGCACGTGAATTGTTCCTTTTGATATGGTGATAAAAAGTATTAAGTATTTGGGAATACCTCTTGATTTGCACCGATTTAGTAGTTTGCACGAGTTGTTATCTACAGTTCAATGCCTCTAAGAAATATGGATGTAGAGGCACTAGATTTTTTTTGGCTCTAGTTTTAGGATGTTGCAGACTATTAAATGTATCAGTAACTTATGCACTAACTAACACAGGTTGTGCCACAAATACAATCAACTATTGTCTTTCTATTTGACACAACATTTATGGTGGACCATCATTCATTAGATATGATTTTTCATATTTGATCGCGGTTTCTTTCTTGTTTTATGTCTACTTGAATGAAGAAAAAGTTATGTGCATGCAAATCAATTGGATTCGTTGGATATTACATTTTTGTTTTGGTTTCGTCTGTTGAACTTATTTTTCGGTACTAATGTTGAAAAACAGAAAAATGTTGGGTCACATTGAGAGATAGAAACCGAGGGTTACAGTGTTGGTCACATAACTTATGTTAGTTTGTGTATGTCACCATGCAAATTAAAATACTTTGTGTAAATATAGATATATTAATTTTATGGGGGTGGCCATGTGATCGGTTATACTTAGGGGAACAATCATTTTCTCGTAGAGGAAACAAAGAAATGATAAAATGGAATGGAAAGTGAATGTTGAACAAAAAATGGAAAGGAGAGATGACGAGAGCAGTAGAAGAAGAAAGAGAAAAGCTCGAGGCATTTTTTTGTGTGTTGTAGAAATTTGGCTTTCTTATTAAGCAAAAACTAAGAGTTTTTTTTCTTTCCTGTTTAAAATTGTGGTTAAAATTTTCTTTTCTAGAAAATAATGGGGAAAAACTCCAGAAAAACCCCAACTATTTAATATTTGTCAAAAAAACCTGAACTTTTTTCGTTGTTAGAAAAAAAACCCAAATTAATTTACCTTTGACAAAACAAACACGAACTATTTTTTCTTCTAATTTCTTCTCGTCTCCGTTACGACCGTTAACACCGTCGTAGACACCGTTACTATTTTTGGAAAAAATTCCTTAAAAAAACCTAAGTTATTTAATTTTGCCAAACAAATACCTGAATTATTTTTTTGTTGCTAGAAAATACACATATCAACATTTTCCTCATCTTCTTTATTTCATTAACAATGTAAGAGCAGGATTATAGGAGGTATCTTAGACATATCTTAAGGGAAAAAATTATTAAATTTAATGAATAGTTCAATCAAATGCTAAGATGTATATCTTATTTAAGATGTTGTTGATGAGTTTTAGATATGAGCACGTGTCTTGCTCTGATTAATTTGAAGAAACAACAAAGCCAAAAAAAAAAACCTTTCGTTTTTTTATTTCCCTCTCGACCTTTCTCTCTCTCTCTTTTCCTCGAAACCAAAACGGCGAAATCCTGCTCTGAGGCTGTTGATCCGACGAATTGAGAGGAGAAATGAGATGGAATTGCGTGTTTCATATAAATTGTATTTCATGTATGTTTTAATTTTTTTTAATTTGCAACAATTATTAAATTTTCTATAATTATAAATTTTATTTTTGTATTAATTTTTTTCTTTCTAAGAACCACATGTTAAGAACCTACCATTAATCACACAAAAATCTTAACCCAAAAATACTATATCTTAACTATCACTTTTACAAATATATTACTTAAATATTCTTAAGATTTATTTCTAAGATACTACCAATAATCATGCTCTAAGGTAGTTAGACCTCATAACTTTATGTAATCTCTTCAACCTCATACAAGTTCTTACTACTATTAGATTAATCGGTTTTTCAATTTTCCAATTAGAATAAAACTCACAATTAAATTTGTTGATTCCCCAATTTTCTAACTAGAACCAAAAAACACAATTAGATTAGTCATTTTTTTAAGCGTTGAGTTGGTTTGATTAAGCTAGCTTTAGCTTCAATTTTGGTGGATTTTGCTTGATTTGAGTTTTTTTTTTTCGAGTTTTATAGAGAATTTTTGAAGATCTACTAAGGTTTTTGAGGCTCTTATGAAATTTAGAGTTCCATTATTGATGATGTTCCAAAATTTGTAAAGTCTGAATAGATCCAAAAACAAATCTAATTGAGAAATCTGAAAATCGACTAATCTAATTGTATATTTTTGTTCTTAAATTTAATTGTCCTAAATAATAGTGAAAACTGAAAACTTGTATGAGGTTCAAGGGAACACATAAAGTTATTAGCTTTCACCACCTTACATTGTTCATGGAAGACAAAAAGAGAAGAAAAATGTTGATCTATGTAGTTTTCTGGCAACGAACAAATAATTTAGGTAGTTTTCTGGCAAAATTAAATAACTTGGGTTTTTTCCAAGAATTTTTCCAAAAAATAGTAACGGCGTCAACGACGGAGTTAACGCCCGTAACGGAGACGAGAGAAAATTGGAAAAAAAAAATAGTTTGTGTTTGTATTGTCAGCGGTAAATTAGTTTGGGTTTTTTTCCGACGACGAAAAAAGTTCAGATTTTTTCTGGCAAATATTAAATAGTTGAGGTTTTTTTGGGAATTTTCCCGAAAATAGTGTTTGTATTCGAAGCCGTAAAAATAAAGAAGCGTTGTACACACAGCTTCCAAAGCTTCTATCAATCAAATCCATAATGTTTTATATTATTTAATATTTTTACTAAGGGTGTGACTGATGTAAAAGAAAATAGAAGAATTAAGAAGAATTTTTTTTTTCTCATTTTAGGTAGGAGAAAATTTTTTTCCAAAACAAAAAAAATGCTTTGATAACAAAAACAATTGTTTGAATCTAGAAGAAAAAAAAATCTTCTACATTGCATACCAGTCACAGCTTATGTGTATAACTTTATAAATGTTATGATTTTAAATTGTAATATACTAGGGAGTAACCCGCGGTACAACGCCGGATGAATTGTTTTCCAAAATTTGTAATTTTTAAAATTTTATGATTATGTATTATATATAAAATTTTGCAAATTGTATCATTTTTTGACATTTATATATATTTTACAGTTTACAATTGCCATTAAGTAAAGGTATACCACGAGACAATTTTTGTTTTACAAAATTTTAACTAAATCAGCTTGATTCGATATGTCTAATATTAGTGGTGTTAAAAATAACAAAATGAGGATTTAACTCGTATTGAAGCTCCATGTTAATGATATTTTAAATTTCTATTAATGTTGATTCAAACTCGTCCTGTCATATAATCCCGTCCTGCAATATAAGTCGTCCCGTATTATTTTAATTTTTTATATGTTTTCAAATTTCATAATATTATAATTTTTTTATTGATTTGAATATATCAATTAAACGGTAGACAAACTTTTAAATTTTGATGCTTGTTAAGTTAAGCTTCATGTTTATTTAGATTTAGATAAATTTTGATTTTATTTATAATATGACTCTAAATCCTTGTTTAAACATTTTAGTCCCACATGAACATATATATTTTTCATTAATTTAGTAATATATGTCCGTTTTTAAAATTTTGAATCACAATATATGCAGAAAAAAATTAATATATTTTTTTAATTTTATATATTATATGATGATTTACAAAAGTTATAAGAAAGTCAAACAAAAATGATAAGGGAATCATAATTTAAAATCTAAACCAAATCTTCAAAATATCTATATTATTAATTATGGAATATTATATAGATAATTAAGGCAATATCCGACTGAAAGATTTCCGGGTTCTATATATGAATTTTGACCCGACCCACCAATGGCATTTCTTGTAAATACATTCCAACTCCAGGATTTATTTCAAAAATGTCTCCAAAAATGTATATATAGATGTAAATATTTATCATCGATTAGTATACTTCAAAAACTTTATGTTATTTCCATTAAATATATTTATGGTGCACAACCATAATCATCACCAGCTTGATCATTTGATAGGCCACAAGGCATAAAAAAGGGCCCTTTATATTAAAAAAAAAAAACGTTTACAAAAATATAGAACCAAATAAACAAGGTTTACAAAAAGAAAGCAACAAGGTTATTTTGCAAATTTTCTTCCAACAAATATAAATAAAATAGCCACAAAACAAAAAGTTTTCATGATGCTCTTCCTTCCTAGCTTTTTTTGTAACTTCGTGCTCTCCTATGTTTCTAAATCAATATAAAATTTAGATTTATTGGGCTAAAGTAAATAACCACCTAATTTTAGGCCAATAATAAAAAAGCTTTTGTCATGTTTTAAAATAAATACAAACATTTATGGGCCCCTTTTGATATTTTTTTTCTTCATACGAAAACTTCTTTTATATGGTGTATAATGCTAAACTAGATTTTAACCCGCGGTACACCGCGGGGCTATACTTTAAACAAAAGTTTGAAAATTATCTATAGATATAACCTATTGTTTTGTTTGGTTAAATATACTTACATATGTATATATTATATATATATTACCCCGCGATACTTCGGGTCGATTTTTTTATAACAATAATTTTTAAATTTTAAGTTGTATTTTTTTGTTAATATTATTTATTTTATTTAGTGTTTAAGATTATATAACTGTATTTGATTGTTAATCCTAGGATTTCACCCGTAGTATACCGTCCCGTATTAATATCGACCCTAACCCGTCCCACCATATAACCCGTCCCATGAAATTAAACATCATTTTGTTATAATTCTTTTTAATAATATTTTTATTTAAAAACATATACAATTCGAGTCAATTTATAAGTTTGCTTTAAAAAACATATAGTTTTAATGTTTTTATTATAATAAAGTAATAATATATAGATGTTGTTTACTATAGTTATAATCAAAACCAACTAAAAATCTAAGTTTAGTGTTGATTATGAATCATAGTTACGACCAAAAAAAAAATTAATCAAATACAATTAGTGTAAATTAACTAATTAAGAAAACAAACAGAAATATAACAAAACTTGCTTTAAAATCGTTAACAAAAAAAGGAAACATCATATTTAAGCAAGATCTTTGGAGCCAAAATCTTTTTTTCATATCTTTTATTTAATTTTCCAAATCTTAAGAATTAAATCTAGTGGCATTCCATTGTAAATAGTAGTGAAAGCCAGGATTTATTTCATAATTGTATTCAAAAATGTATATATAGATTTATAGTGTTAAGAGAGTTGTTTGTAATTTTCGGGTTGATAGAATATAATTTCTCTAATAAATAATGAAATCAAATCTAAACGATAAAATTTTTTTTTGTAAAGAACGCATTTGGATAGTAATTATTATATGTGCATGTATACTATTAAATAGGTATTAAAACGGAAATGTAGGATACTATTTAGATTTTTTATAGAAATTTCTTAAACTAATTAGATTCCAAGATTTGTTACGTGAGAGTAATTAGGGGGATCACATTAAATAATCAAAATTTTGAAAAGAAAGATGCGAGATTATTGCAAAAGATTAGAGCAAATATTTTTAATCCGGCGAATATATTTAATGTTTTACTTGGAGATGAGTAAATAATTTATTGATTTTAATTCTCTTGTTGTAGATATGGTTAGTAGGATTATCGTAAATGTTAAGTTGGTAGTAATTAAATGAGATTTGAGATCTCGGATGAGATATTTTTCAAAATATAGTCGAGTTAATATTGAGAGATTTGGGGAATAATTGGTTAGTAACTAATTGTTTAAAATATGGATCTTTAATTCAAAACGTGTAATCAATAATAACAACCATTTAATGTCTTTTTTTTTGTGCAAAATTAAAGGAAGATCCGTTTAAAACGATTTCGGGTCAAAAAATAAACAAAAACCCGACCCACCAGTGGCATTCCATTGTAAATACATTCCAACTCCAGGATTTATTTGCTAAAAGTCATCCAAAAATGTATATATAGATAGTAATTATTATATGTGCATGTATACTATTAAATAGGTATTAAAACGGAAATGTAGGATACTATTTAGATTTTTTATAGAAATTTCTTAAACTAATTAGATTTCAAGATTTGTTACGTGAGAGTAATTAGGGGAATCACATTAAATAATCGAAATTTTGAAAAGAAAGATGCGAGATTATTGCAAAAGATTAGAGCAAATATTTTTAATCCGGCGAATATATTTAATGTTTTACTTGGAGATGAGTAAATAATTTATTGATTTTAATTCTCTTGTTGTAGATATGGTTAGTAGGATTATCGTAAATGTTAAGTTGGTAGTAATTAAATGAGATTTGAGATCTCGGATGAGATATTTTTCAAAATATAGTCGAGTTAATATTGAGAGATTTGGGGAATAATTGGTTAGTAACTAATTGTTTGAAATATGGATCTTTAATTCAAAACGTGTAATCAATAATAACAACCATTTAATGTCTTTTTTTTTGTGCAAAATTAAAGGAAGATCCGTTTAAAACGATTTCGGGTCAAAAAATAAACAAAAACCCGACCCACCAGTGGCATTCCATTGTAAATACATTCCAACTCCAGGATTTATTTGCTAAAAGTCATCCAAAAATGTATATATAGATTTATTCAATATCTTCATTTTTCACTTTTTAACATTCCACATAATTTTCTCTTTCTTCCACATAATAATTCAACACTCTACCTAATTTTTAAACACTGCAATGATTTCGTTTAATAAAATCTAACGGTCCACCCCACTTTTTTTTATTTCATTTTCTTATTTTCTTATATATTTTTATTTTCGTGATTGCATATTAATAATAATTGTTGATAAAATTAAATTAAATTAAAAGTGACATAATTCTTAATAACTTTTTTAATTATTTTATGTTCATAACTAGATTATTTCAAATAATAATAAAAAAAAAATTATTATTACAAAAACTTCGAATACAATACGATACAAGCACACAACACAATTAATAATAAACAAGATTGGAGAATAAAAACACCTAGAGTAGAACTGGTGTTTTTCTATGAGTCCAAATGAAATGAACCAAGTCATTATTTATAAAGCTTAAAAGTTATGAATTTTCATACAAAAAGCTTTTTAAGAAAATTGTTTGTTATATAATAATTGATCTTAAATAGATAGGATGAGATAAAAATCTCAATTATTTCAACCGCCAATAAGAATATAACAAGTGTCATCATCTTAATAATTTATTTTTTATTTGGAAAAAAACAAAACAAAATGTAGATGCTTCATGCGCAGCGCGCGTGTGAATAGATAGGATGAGATAAAAATCTCAATTATTTCAACCGCCAATAAGAATATAACAAGTGTCATCATCTTAATAATTTATTTTTTATTTGGAAAAAACAAAACAAAATGTAGATGCTTCATGCGCAGCGCGCATATGAAAAGTTTCAACCTTTCCGTATCCACGTTACTTTTTCTCCATTTTCAACATTCCATTACTATTACTAAAGAGTTGAATTTTTCAACACCTCCTATATATAATGGGAGACTTGTCTTTCTATCTAGGGTATCCACATCATCATCCAAGTCATCCTATTTTAATTTTGTGTGGGCTCCACATATTTTATTTATTAAAACAAAAACATTGAAACTATAATTAATTCACACATTTTATAATTTATATTAAATAGAGATTGGATAAATATAAAATTAGATAATCGTATCTTAACATATAATGAGTAAATATTCTAAATGACAAGAGATATGAAAAACTAACTTATCACATATTTCTCTATATTTTAGTGATAAAACAATCATTTTTGAAAGTTACATTATTTAGTACAATAAAAAAAGACTTAAAAAAATACAAAATCTAAGGTTTTTACTGAAAATAAAAAGTAATTTATTTCTGAAAACTACACTTTTAAAATTAAAAATATATTTTTAATGTTAAAGTATCAATTCATGATACTGATTAAAAATAAGTAGGATTGAGTAGATATTATTATTTATAATCATAATATAATATAAATAGTTACATTAATAAAAATTTTAATATTATCAGTGTTTTCTAAATTAACAAATGGTGAGTTTTTTAGAAAAAATCAAATGAATACCTAAAAAAGAAAAACTAAATATTAGTCAGTGTTTATGAAGTTTTAACATGGATCGAAAAAGTTTAAAGTGATTTGAAATAAATCAAAAAATATCCTAAAAATCATAAATAAAAATAAAATAATCCAATCGAATAAGAAACTGTGTAGTAATAATATTTGCAAATGCTATTTGGAAAATAGAATAATAATAGGATATTGAAGAGTTTTTAATTAGAAGTAAAAGTTGAGGATTAAAAAAAAATATTTTAAAATTAGAATGATTTATATGAATTCGTAAGTTACAAATTTTACGAAAATCAACATTAAGAATGCTATATAGAATCATAATATATGTCAAATTATATACGATAATTTATTTTTTGTATTTTTCAAATGGTCAAGATAAAGTGCAAAATTTGATGTTGAAATCCGATGTTTGTAGGAATGAGTCCATATATGAGTATATTATATGCGAGCCAATATAAGATGGAAAGCGAGTAGATGGAGGGAGATGATGAGTGAATCATAGAAGATAACAAGACAAAATTGTAATAAAAAGTGTGAAAAATATTTACTATTATGGAAAGATAATGAAAACAAGTAAAGTAAAATCTATTAAAATTCAAATAATTCAAAGAATCGCATTGATAAAAAAAAACTTAAACTAAAATCCTGCGCAACGCGGAGGTACATAATCATGTGCAAGTAATCTTACAAAAAAATAAATTCTGGTATCCTTAGTTTGTGGGCCCCTTGTCATTGCACTGTTTGCCCTCTTAGTTAAGCTGTCACTGACCATAATTTTAATCGCACTAAAATTTTGTTAACTTAATCTTTCATTTTTAAAAAATTCTTCTTTAAACCATTAGATCTCAATAATTATTTAACATAACTTTTTGTATGCATAATCTATACTAGTATTTTTGCAGTCACTTTTGAGTCGGGTGGGTAAAATTATTCTCGGATACATTTGATACCCGACCCGTTTACAAATTTTGGTCATAGAAAGTATGTTGGGTCGGATTATATTTAACCCAACTCATACACCGGATATTCCATATTAAATAATTTAGATATTTAGAAGATTTGATTAAAATTTAGAATTATGATTCTGCTGTCATCTTTGTTTGATTTGCTTTTAACTGTTTTGAATCATCATATAATACATAAAGTAAAAAAAACAATCAATTTTTCTCTGCATATATATACTGTGATTTGAAATTTTAAAAACGGACATATATTATCCAATTGACGAAAATATGTGTTCAACGTTCTACATCGATTAAAATATTTAGACAATGATTCAGAATCATATCCTAAATAAGATCAACATCAATAAATAAATGAGTTTTTTGGCCGGACGGATTTGGTGGGATGGGTTTTTGAATCAACAATAATAAAAAAATTAAAATACCATTAATCTGCCGCTTCAATACGGATTAAATCTTTAATTTTTTTTAATACCACTAATATTAGGCATATTAAATGAATCTCATTTAGAAAAGATTGTATAAAACCAAAAATTGTCCCGTGGTATAATATTACTTAATAACAATTGTAAACTATAAAATATAAATATCTTAGTAAATGATACAATTTGCAAACTTTTATATATAATAAATAATCGTTAAATTTTAAAAATTACTACTTTTAGAAAATAAATCACGGGACGGGTTAAGAAGTTATAGGACGGGTTATATTTCGGAACGAATTTATATGGTAGACGAGTTTGAATCAATATTTATAAAATTTTAAAATATCATTAACATGCCGCTTTAATACAGATTAAATCTTCAGTTTATTAAAATATAGATGACTTAGAGAATCATATGATTTGTAAACTTTTATATATAATAAATAATCATAAAATTTTATAATAAAAACAAATCACGGGACGAGTTAAAAAATTATGGAACGGGTTATCTTTCGGAACGGATTTATATGACGGACGAATTTGAATCAATATTTATAAATATTATTAACATGCCGCTTTAATACGGGTTAAATCTTCAGTTTATTAACAATTATCTCGTGGACTCGTGGTATACCGTTACTTAATAACAATTGTAAACTATAATATAAATAAATATTTTATAAGGATAAAATTTACAAAATATTTTTATACTAACTTTAAAAATAAATCATCCGGTGCAATATTTAATATAAATCTAGTAAAATCTAGTAATTTAATATAAAATCATTCTTCCATTTATGCAATGTTTCTTGTTCTTTGAATCTTTTATATTTTGTTTTACCAAATTCGTTGATGATCAAAAGTCACAATCTTGATGTTAGCAGAGTGACTTTTATACATCTAAATATTTATTAAACAAACAATTACGTATTGATCGCACAATTTGTATTTAGCGCTTAAAAAGTTAATAATCTGATATACTGTTAACCTAAAAAAATCTCTTGAAGACAATAAAGATACTCGTTTCTATCGATTCGATAGGTGAATTTCTGAAGAAAAAATTGAAACCTGGTCATAAAATGTGTAAAATCCTTTAAAATAAGATATTTGTTTTGGTAAATAATCTATTTCTTATAATTGTAAAATGGGTAAATTGAATCGGACCATGTTGATTGTTAAGTTTTATGATAAACGTCTTAAGTGATATAAATATGATCTAAAAACAACTATAAACTCTATTTAATAAACTTTGTCAATGTGTTAATATAACCTAATGTTTTGTTCTTTTTTTCATTATTTTTGTTTGTGCAAAGTAACTTGATGTATATTAATTGTTTTGTTATGATTGGTTTGTCTCTTCAATGATGTGTCACTATTGGAGCTTATGTGTATTAATTGTTTTTTTGATTGGTTTATCTTTTTAATGATATGTCAGCTTCTTATAACATAAAATGACTGATGTGTCAATGTTAAAGAGACTTATTTTGTTTTAATTGTAAAATAATTATAAATTTAAAGTTTACATTTAGATATTTGATAAACTCCATATAATAAATTTGTCAATGTGTCGATATAGATGTTTTCTTTTGTGTGTGCCCAGTGCAATGTATTACTGATGTATACTAATTGTTTGTTTTTATTAGGCCTGGGAATTTTGTCCGAACCGATTTGTCCGAACCAAACCGAGGTTTGGGCAAATCGGTTCGGTTTCTCTTAATTAAGTGTAACCGATCGGAATGGTTTCAATTTTGGATCGGTTAACCGAGATTTTCGGTTCGGTTCGTCCGAACCGACCGGTTAACCGAAAAAAAAAAAAAAACCCTAACCTAATACTTAGCCGTCATTACCCATCTACAATTCTTTTTTGATTCACCTTCTCTTGAATCTTCTGCGATTCATCATCACCATCATCGTCTTCTTCTCTGATTAGTTTGTTTCTTCTTTGATTCATCATCTTCTTCTTCGCTTTATCTTATCATCTTCTTCTTTGATTACTCATCCTCTTTTCGATTCGTCATCTTTTCGATTCGTCATCTTCTCCTTCGATTAGGACCATCATCATCATTTTATATACTGCGATCTTCATCCTTTAGATCTCGTCGTCGATGTGTTTCCAGTCTCCACGACTCCACTCCTAGATTCACCCTTCTATCGTTTTCTCTCTCTCACGGCAAACCTCAGGTTCTTTTTTTTTTTTTTTGTGTGGGCCAAAGACCAATTTTTACAAAGCCCAAATCAAATGGCCCAAAAATTATAAACCGAATAACCGAAGTGCAAAACCCGAAATAACCGTGTCCGAACCGAACCGAAATTGTTAGTCGGTTAGTTCGGTACAGATTTCATTTTCCGAATAACCCGAAAAACCGACTAACCGAAACTGAAAAAACCGATCGGCTCAAAGTCGCAGGCCTAGTTTTTATTATTGGTTTGTCTCTTTAATGATTTGTTAGGCTGATATGTCACTTATAGAGCTGATGTGTATGTATTGTTTTGTTTTGATTGGTTTATCTTTTTAGTGATGTGTGAGTTTTTTTTAACACAAAATGGCTTATGTGTCAATACAGTAGAGACTTATTTTTATTTTTTAGTTTTTTGGTAAGGAGAAACTTATTTTGTTTTAATTGTATTGATAACATGCTATATTTTTATTTTTTGATAATTCTCTTACATTAAAAAATTATGACTATATATATAGTCAAACTATTAATTTAATAGAATTATCACAATGTTATCACATAAAAATATAGCATATATATTAAGATGGGTAATAAATCCTTTAATTTATCACTAAATTTAGTAGGTACTGATCTTCAAATTATATTCAAAAGATTCTCTATTTTTAATTTCTTGATATTTTCGAAACTATATCCATTTTTTTAAAAAGTAGACTGATCTAACTAACATTTTTAAGTTAATTTTTTTGTACATAACACGGATCGAACATCATTTAGTAAATGAATATTTTTTTACCTAAAGTCACACATTGTACATACCTAACCTAATGATACATGACCAAAATTAGAAGATCAGGAATCGTTATATTATGAAAATATCCAGTTACATTCGCTGAATACTTTAATGAAGAATCTATGATTTAATTAAAGAAGAAGAAAATATGTTAGAATTAAGAGATAAAATAACATGGAGATATACAAGAAAACCATAAACGCGTCCATATGAATGAATGGTATACACTCCTCGTGAGGAAAAAAATATGTGCATAAAAATGAGAAAATCTTCACTTTTATTGTTTCTTATTTGTCAGATTCTCTGAACACAAATGATATAATTTGCAGATAACTTACTCAAAACGTAAGAATTCACTATTTATTATTAGTTATTGACCACCATCTCATTAACATATTATAAATATGAACTTATTAGATTGTCAAAAGTAAAACCTCACCATTCACTTAAACTTCAAATAAAGACAATGGCCTCTTTATTCTCTTCAGTTCTCTTGTCTCTTTGTATACTCTCTTCACCTTTTCTCTCAAACGCAAACGCCAAATCAAAACTAGGCTTCACCGCCGATCTGATCCACCGTGATTCTCCTAAATCGCCATTCTATAACCCGACGGAAACCTCTTCCCAGCGTTTGAGAAACGCTATCCACCGATCCGTTAGCCGTGTTTTCCATTTCACTGATATCTCTCAAAAGGATGCATCGGATAACGCACCACAAATTGATCTCACCTCAAATAGCGGTGAATATCTAATGAACATATCTCTTGGAACACCTCCTTTCCCGATCATGGCGATCGCTGACACCGGAAGTGATCTCCTGTGGACGCAGTGCAAACCCTGTGATGATTGTTACACTCAAGTTGATCCTCTCTTTGACCCTAAAGCGTCTTCCACATACAAAGACGTTTCTTGCTCCTCAAGCCAATGTACTGCCCTAGAAAATCAAGCCTCTTGTTCCACAGAAGACAACACTTGCTCTTACTCAACGTCTTACGGGGATCGCTCATACACAAAGGGTAACATCGCCGTGGATACCTTAACGCTCGGCTCCACCGATACCCGCCCGGTGCAGCTTAAGAATATTATTATTGGTTGTGGTCACAACAACGCTGGAACGTTTAACAAGAAGGGCTCTGGAATCGTCGGACTAGGTGGTGGTGCGGTTTCGCTCATCACGCAACTTGGCGACTCCATCGACGGTAAATTCTCATACTGCTTGGTTCCTCTAACTTCTGAAAATGATCGAACGAGCAAAATCAACTTCGGAACCAATGCTGTTGTGTCGGGAACAGGAGTTGTCTCAACTCCTTTGATCGCGAAGTCTCAAGAGACTTTCTATTATCTAACCCTAAAATCTATTAGCGTGGGAAGCAAGGAAGTCCAATACCCTGGCTCAGATTCTGGAAGTGGCGAGGGAAACATCATCATTGATTCGGGCACAACCCTAACGTTGTTACCCACCGAATTTTACTCCGAGCTCGAGGATGCGGTGGCTTCCTCAATCGATGCTGAGAAGAAACAAGATCCACAAACCGGTTTGAGTCTGTGTTATAGTGCAACCGGGGATCTGAAAGTTCCAGCCATTACTATGCATTTCGATGGAGCAGATGTGAATCTGAAACCCTCCAATTGCTTTGTACAAATCTCGGAGGATTTGGTTTGCTTTGCCTTCCGCGGGAGCCCGAGTTTCTCCATATACGGGAACGTGGCACAAATGAACTTTCTTGTTGGATACGACACTGTTTCCAAAACGGTGTCATTTAAGCCAACAGATTGTGCAAAGATGTAGATGGTTGAACACTGTTTCTGTTTTTCACAAATATGTTTTCAATGATAATAATGGCTGATTTAATTTCAGCCTTAGTTCTTTTGAATTTTTTGATTCGCATGTAGTAGTGTTTCGTCAAATCTTCATAATCTTTAATTCTTATTCAAAATTACTTTTAAGGATTTATATTGTTCCTACTATTATATTTTGATGTGTTCTATATTTGACTATATTCAATGGGATTATAGATAAATATTTTGATAATATTCAACTATTATTTTATAATACAATTAGTTTTCTTTATAATTTTCTTATAAGAAATCAATATATTTTATATGAATGTATATTTTTAAATTAGTTTTTATTAATCTGTATATTTTGGAAGAAAATGAAATTCTCATTTCCATATTGATATTATACATTTTAAATTAAGTGATAAAATTGGGATATGTTTAATTTAAAATTTTCTTTGCGTTTTATATTTTTTGATTTATTAAAGAAATTTGAAATCAAAATATAATATAAGAACATTTTTTTAACATAAAAGAAACTATAATTATCTAAAAAAATTCCGTTTATATGGTGCCGTTTGTATTTATTTAATTTTCAGGATAACTCGATGTGCTCATCTTTCATGGATATTATGAGATTCTCTAATGGACTTTGTTTCTGACCAATTCATCTAAATTGGTGACGGGAAGTCTTCAAACGCTTCAAAGCTGTCCAATTGCTGTGAAACTTCAATTTGCATGCCAAAATTAGATCATGAATCATAAAAATCCAGCTGTAGATAAACATAACAATGAGATCTACGTACCAAACCATAAACACGTCCATATGAATGAATTGTATACTCCTGGTCAAGAAAATAAAAGGAAAAAAACATATGCATTAAAATGAGAAAATCTCCACTTTTATTGTTTCTTATTTGTCAGATTCTGTAAACGTAAATAATACAATTTGTAGATAATTTTCTAAAAACGTAAGAATGTCATCATGTATAACCTTATCTAATATACCTTATAAATATTACTCATCAGATTGTCAAAAGTAAAAACTCACCATTCACTTAAACTAAAAATCAAGAAAATGGTCTCTCTATTCACTTCAGTTCTCTTGTCTCTATGTTTATTCTCTTCACATATTCTCTCAAACGTAAACGCCAAACCAAAACTAGGCTTCACCACCGATCTGATCCACCGTGATTCTCCTAAATCGCCATTCTATAACCCGGCGGAAACCCCTTCCCAGCGTATAAGAAACGCTATCCACCGATCATTTAACCGTGTTTCCCATTTCACTGATCTCTCTGAAATGGATGCATCACTTAACTCACCACAAACTGATATCACCCCATGTGGCGGTGAATATCTCATGAACCTATCCCTTGGAACACCTCCTTCCCCGATCATGGCGGTCGCTGACACTGGAAGTAATCTCATCTGGACGCAGTGCAAACCCTGTGATGATTGTTACACTCAAGTTGATCCTCTCTTTGACCCTAAAGCGTCTTCCACATACAAAGACGTTTCTTGCTCCTCAAGCCAATGTACTGCCCTAGAAAATCAAGCCTCTTGTTCCACAGAAGATAAAACTTGCTCTTACCTTGTGTCTTACGCGGATGGCTCATACACAATGGGTAAGTTCGCTGTGGATACCTTAACACTCGGCTCCACCGATAACCGCCCGGTGCAGCTTAAGAATATTATCATCGGTTGTGGTCAGAACAACGCTGTAACATTTAGAAACAAGAGCTCTGGAGTCGTTGGACTTGGTGGTGGTGCAGTTTCGCTCATTAAGCAACTCGGAGACTCCATCGACGGTAAATTCTCATACTGCTTGGTACCTGAAAATGATCAAACGAGCAAGATCAACTTCGGAACTAATGCCGTTGTGTCGGGACCGGGAACTGTCTCAACTCCCTTGGTCGTGAAGTCTCGAGATACCTTCTATTATCTAACCCTAAAATCTATTAGCGTGGGAAGCAAGAATATGCAAACCCCAGACTCAAATATCAAGGGAAACATGGTCATCGATTCGGGCACAACTCTAACGCTTTTACCAGTGAAATATTATATCGAGATTGAGAATGCTGTTGCGTCCTTAATCAATGCAGATAAGTCGAAAGATGAAAGAATCGGTTCGAGTCTGTGTTACAATGCAACCGCAGATCTGAATATCCCAGTCATTACTATGCATTTCGAAGGAGCAGATGTGAAGCTTTATCCCTATAATTCATTTTTCAAAGTCACAGAAGATTTGGTTTGCTTGGCCTTTGGCATGAGTTTTTATAGGAATGGGATATACGGGAATGTGGCGCAGAAGAACTTTCTTGTTGGATACGACACTGCTTCCAAAACAATGTCATTTAAACCAACGGATTGTGCAAAGATGTAGATGGTTCATCTCAGCATGTGGCTAATTTCCTTTTTCAAAAGTATGTTTTCAATTATCATTATGGCTGATTTCATTTTAGCCTTAAGTAGTTATTTGAATTTCTTTTGTTTCATTCCCTCAGGCAGGACCATAGCATGTAATAGAATCGCCTTTCATAGGCGAGTAAGTTTGCACCTTTGTTTCCAAAAATCCTTTTATCAACTAAGTTTCGATAAATATTTATTGTCTATCTCAACACTCTCTTTAGTTTATAATCATCTCTACCGTGGAAACAAAACTGAGAAGTCAATTCCATTATTTTATTCGAAATTTGTCTTTTTTACTACCGAAATTTGTTAGAAATACTACTTTTTTTTTTTTTTATTGAAATGTTAAATTCATTTATTGATCAACAAAAAAAGAAAAATCTGTACAAAATGGTTGGTAAAGCTTGGTTTAGTTGGAGCAAGTGTTATAACCCAAAACAAAACTATACACAGATACATAATTCTTTTTTTTTTTTTGAATATAATTTTTTTTGAATAAAATGTTAAATTATATTTAAAAAAAAAAAAACTTTTTTCATCAGTATCCTTTTGAAATTTTGAAAAAGAAATAAAAGAGCACAAAATTGAGAAATAGAGTGGTTGAGAAAACAGAGCATTGAAAAGTGGTTGAGAGATTTTATCTAGCTTCTTAGGCTTGAGAGGCAAACCATGTTTGTAGAGCTTGGTCATAATGCATGTCACCTATTGATCGAATAACCGATAGTTGATTTCGAACATGCTTATCTATCCAATGGATTAGGGTTGTTGCCACAAATACATGATTCAAGAGAAGAAAGACAAATGAAAAACAGATTAAGAAAAACAGAACAAGGTAGAATTGTCTCTTCCAAGAAATACTACTATCTTTTATCTATTATATTAATTTTTAATTCTCTTTGGTTTATTTTGGAGCAATTGAAAAGATAGAAGAGTCATTTTTTTATCCCCAAGTGGTCCGAGGTTATACACTTAATCCAAATAAAAATTGTAAATATTCTATTGAAGAAAAGACCATCTAACGAGCAAATGAAGCGGATCCAGAAAAAGATGAAGAGCCAATCTCCCTTGAGGTCATTGAGATCTCTTACTCGAGAAAATAGAATATCTTAACATAGTATCCCTATTCATCCTAATCAACTTAGGGATTCGTCTAGTCGACTTCGAGCCTCTTTATAAGCCAATTTTTGTCCACAAGCAAACACACGTATATACAAAGAAAGAACATATTTTTTTTATATATCATGTTTGGCTACGCCTGTTGACTAATTAGATTGCTAGAAAAGTAGAAATACGTTTAAGATTACAAGTGATTTAAACATCAATCATATATATATTTTAAAAGATACTATTTTATAGAAAATAACACTGATTGTTACAGGACTGACCTTACGCACAAGAGAAACATAAAAGCTTATAGCATATGAGTTACAAGATCATAATGAAAAGAGAGGATAGATTCAGTAGCTAATGATGTTGGAAGTTGGCAAACCAGAGATAGAGATAAGTCTCATGTGTGGTGTTTGAGGTAATGATGGATGTTCTGTCCAAACCAGCAAGACGTCGTCGTAACAGTAGATGGATTTCCCTCTTTAGTTGAGTTTCAGTGTGAACTAAGGCCGAGTGTAGTCTTGAGTTGCACTCTCTCCAGATGAAATACACCAAAACATGGAATACTAGCTTACAAATGGCATTCAGTTTCCTATTTGTGGTAGGCTTCTTTATCCAATTTAAAAAGATAGTAAAGATTGGTGTAGGCTGAAGGACAAAGTGAGCAAAAAGATATATCCATTGAGCTTTGGTGTAGTTGCATAGGAAAAAGAGGTGATCCCTTGATTCGTCACCAGATTTACAGAGAAGACAAGTAGCCGGGACTGGAAGATTCCATCTCAATAATCTATCTCTAGTTGTTAGGCGGTCCTGGACCGTTAGCCAAGTAATAAAAGCTAGTTTTGGTATTTTTGCTTTGAAACAAACCTGAGAATGCCAGGGCATCAGAGGACCAAGAGGATGCAAGTGCTCCGAGAAGGTTTCTTGAGGGTGATCAATCATATAGTTGAAGTCTATGACATTGAAATAATCGATTATTGATGAACAATTGGTGACTAAAAAGATTGAACAAAAAAGATGACAGTGAACATTCGTAAGATTGTTGAATATTACTTCGCAGCTCACAATTTGGTGACTAAATTATTGATGAACAACACAAAACTCACAACATAACTCAAGGAAATTAATTAAAGCACCAATGTAAAAATACATAATAAAAGAGAAAGGCAAAACAAAAACAAAGCATAGAGTGGATTTGGGATAGATGATGAGTAGAAGCTTAGGTCATGGAATCAACGGTGAGGATGGTGCTAAGATTCATGGGATGCATGTATTCAGGAGAGCCATTGAGGATTTGTTGAGCAATGATTCTACTTGCTTTTTCTGATGGGTGAAAAGGATCCCAAAAGGCAAAGAGATCTCTGTTTGGGCAAAGATTTGATAATGGTGTGCATAGACCTATCCCATTGTAAGGCCCTTGTCCACAACAAGCCACCTTCGACGTGACGAAACCTGCCAAAGATTTGATCGTAAATCACTAAGTCAATTCGATGAGCGAGCATAAAAAAGAAACGACTATACGTAAAATCTATAATATTAATCTTAATTTTTTTTATTGAAAACATTGTGGCAACCAAAATCAACTTAAGTCTTTACAATAATTTTAAGACCGATATAACATGATGTTCAATCAAATATTACTCTGTTTTAGAATAATGTTATTATAATGAAAATTTTCCCCTCTTCATAAAAAGGAAAATACATAAAAATAGTTAAGAGGGACAAATTAAATAAGACCAAGTACCATATGCTTGTGGGTCGCTGATGAAGTCCATGTGCATTTGTTGAGTATTAGCGGCAATGAAGGCCGAAGATCCAACTTCGTTGTTGAGGTCTGTTATCATTTGAACTAGTTGTGGGTTGAATAGTGAAGCAGCTCGTTGTAGTTCAGTAGCACACTCGCCGTTGCGGCTACGTTGGGCCAGTTCGGCCGGGACGCAACCCATTGGCCCTGTTCCAGTCACCAACACACGTCGAGCACCCAAATCGTACATTTTCTACAAAACAATTTGAATTTGTATTTAAGAGATAATAAAGTTTCAACATATATGTTACTATTAATTCGATTTAGTCACTAGTGAAGGCGAAGTGTTGATGGAATTTAGAGGAGACAGTGAGAGATTTTCTATTTGGACATTTAATTTAAAAAAAAATAAAAAACTATTGTTCCCTTTTTTTTTGAAGTATCACTTGGGTAGATATGACTTGCCTAGTTTTAACCATAAATGTTTTCTACGAAATTCTCTACTTTCCATGACAAAAAATCTTCAAATTAGTTTAGTATATTCTTAATCTTAATCATGATTTGTATTCCTTAGAAATGAAATTTTGAAAAAGTTCATAGAATCACTAGTTGAATAAGCCATAAGATTTAGCTTGTAATTTGATTAACTAACCCGTAAGACTTTGCGGTATTCAGAGATGATAAAGACAACGTAGTCAGGAAGAGAGAATTGACGAGATCTTGCAGAGAAAGGGACCAAGTAGTAGTTGTTGACGAAGTCGTTTCCTCCAAGTGTTATTAGGACAAGAGCTCCGTTCACAAGCCGATTCATCTCTTCCTCTCCGACCAACCCACTCACTCGAACCTTGTACTGCTCGAAGTACTCCAGCTGCTTCGTGATCCTAATTATGTTCAGCTGCATTGAAATTTGTCAAAACACCTCTCAGCATCAAGATTTTAAGAATGCCGTTAACCGATGGTAATATTTATTCCGGTTGAACTTACAAACTGGATTCCGGTGTCGTTAAGGATTCCAATACCCGCGGAGGCGAAGTTAGCTCCCCTTAAGAGTTTGTCCTTCTTCAGCATTGGACTAAGGTACGGCATTGGAGACTCTTGACCCAAATGCTCACCTATAACAGATCATTATTATTATTATTATTATTATTATTATTATTATTAATGTAACTTTGGTAACGTTGGGGAATAAGAAAAAGCTTACTGATGAGATCTGGAATGTTAAGACCATTGGAGAAACGGCCGGTAGGACGGTGAGTTGGGAAATCGATACCATAAGGGTAATTATCGGCACGAGCAGTGGTAGCTAGAAAGTCATTGTTACCATTGTCGACGAGGGAATCTCCAAACACAAGGAAAGCCCTAGCATTTGCTTGCGGGACAAGTAAGCTCATCACTTGCAGAATGCAAAACCCTAGTAGTGCCAAATTAGTCACCGAGGTCGGCATTGTATATATATATTGAAAATGGTAATATCTTGAAAAATCAATGAATATGCTCTGTGAACTCTGTTTTGGTGTTTGCTCTGAGATGAGGATGTAGAAGAAAATCTGATTGTCTGTGTATATATAGGTGCATATGTAAAAAGTAATAGAGAGGAAAATGGGGGCATTAATGGAGGGGAGGTCTTCACCAGCTTTTACCTATTGGTGTTAGATTGATTTTAAAGTTAGACAACTCTAAATGTACTAGAGTTGTGATTTTGGTTGAGAATAAATAAGTGGTGGTAAAAGTTTTTTTTTTTTAAAATAAATAATGTGTTATATTTTTCATCCATATTAAATTATACAGTGCTTTTTTAATTTGCTATTTATAATAACTACTACACCTATTGACTGCATAAATAATTATTCATTCATTTACTAGAATTTTTCATTTATCAGCGTTTGCCTAATCCAGTCTCAAATTTTTGTAAGAAAATTTAATACTACAAAAATAGAAATTTCATATTACCTATATAGATGTTATTTATCAAATCAAAACGTTAGCTTGTGCATCGATCTATTGAATTGACTCACCCAAACAATGAGACTAACAAACTCAGAGAAACTAAGAAACATTCACCAATTTGTTATTTAAAACTTTCAAAAGGAATCTATTTGGAATTCCATCAAACATCACATATATTGCTAAAATTTTTGCATATCTGAGAATGTATGCAGTGCATAAATATTTAATACAAAATTATCATTGTAATAGTATACTAATTCAGCTACGGACATACAAATAATTAGAATATACAATTATATCTATATAATTATTTTAGCAAAATTATGAGGTAGCAAACCAAAACTCAGTAAATGTCATACATTTTTTAAAGTAGTTAAATAAAAAGTTAAAACTACTTTTGGGGGCGAGATTAAAAGACATGTTGCGGTAGACCAAGAGACACGGAAAGTTTAATTTCATGCCAATATTTTCATGCTCTTCAATTTTGGGTTTTAATGGGATAAAAAATTTGGTTGTAAAAGGGAAATACAGGTCCCTTTGGGAACAGGATAGAATTTATTTGAAGTACTTTGTCCAGATTTACTCACAGAGCCGCAGAGTTAGATTCTGACAATGACAATGACATTCAGGTTACTTTTTTCTTTATCCTGTTTTTTTCTTTGATAGTTGGAAGTTTTTGCAACCATCGGGAGAGAAATTGCGTGATTTGTTCAGGGGAAATTACGTCTAATGCTTAAAAAAAATCCACTAATTATTCAAAAGGTTTAGTGAACGAAATTTTTACTAGAAAGGTTTAGAAATTTTTTAAAAAGACTTTAGATCCAACATTAAGTTATATAATTATTTTAATTGCCATTTAGAATTAAAAAAGCTAAGTAAAAAAACGAATTCTATAACCTAATAAAGTCTCCAACAAAGATTTGTTATCTTTGTTTAGGTATTTATTGCGGCGACGCTAGGTTTTGAGAAGTGCGGCGAAAACTCTCCGACGAACCAAAATCCGGCGAAGGTTAGGAATTTCTGCGTTTGTTAACATTAAATTATGTATGTGTTATTTGGGGTAAGTACTGAAATTCCCGTATCATTGTAGTGAAATCGAAGTCGCGGGAAGTGAGTGACGGAGATACGGCTTAACAGGTATATGAATAATACCCCCCCCTAGAAACGTATAAGAGGTTTTGGCCTCGTACGGCTCGAGAAAAACAAATTCAATGAAAGAGTTATTCTATGAAAGAAAATCTCGTTTTTTCACATATACAAGCTAAAACTACAACAAGTGGGAGAGGCAGGATTCGAACCTACGTAGAAAAACTTCAACAGATTTACAGTCTGCCGCTTTTGACCACTCGGCCATTCTCGGCTTTTAGTGAACCAGGAAAAGAGATAATGAAATAGGTAGGGTGGTCCCATTCTTTGAACCTCAACGCAGATAACATCCCACCGCGTCCTTCCTTGTGTATCGGAGATATAAAGCGAGTGCACCGGAAAAGAACGGGAACTGGGTCGATCTATTGCGAAGCATAACTACCGAACGTTAAAGTTTTTTTCCATCAGACGGCTGTTCCTGTAACTCCACTCTCGACTTGGATTATAAATCCAAAAAGGTCCGCTCTCGGCCATCTTACCCTCTCTTGGATGAAGCAACCATATAACTGACGATATGGATTGAGTAGCGAGATCAGTTACACTAGCCCGGGCATGCCTTAGGCTTCCTCCGGCGAGTCTCTTAATTTCTTCGGTTTGTTCAAAGAAGGATAGATCTAGATTAGTTTTGAGTAACTGAGAGTGGGTTTACAAATTCGACGGTGATTGAAGGTTGAGGAAAGGATTTTAAGAGAAGTAATGCGCAAATTAGTAGGTTTTGGGAAATATGTTGTAACTGAAATGTATTGTTTTTGTTGTATTATATGAAGTGATATGGGTATTTGAATTTGGCAGGTGTTTGTCAAATTATACACTTGAAAGAGGATAGTGATAGATAAAAAAAGATGATATGTGATGATATATGATGATAGAGTAATGAAAGAGTGAAAGAGGATAGTGGTAGAGAATATGATGAAATGTGATGATATATGATGATAGAGTTATGAAAGATTATAGATTGAGTAATAAGTTTGTGATAGAGTGCTATAATAGATTTATGTGGTTTAAACAGAGTTTGGAAAAACTAAATCTGGTCTGTATTTTGTTGTCATGTGTTATTTGCAGATGGAGTCAAGGATTCCAAAGAGAAATTATCCTCCACGGCTGTATAGAGAAGGGAAATCTCAATTACAAACAAGAAGCATGCACCACAACTGCACTGTGAGTAGTATAGCATTAATGAAGGATTTCATTGGAGATAGAGCTATGCAGAGATTCGTGACAATAGTCAATTAGGTTTGTTATTGAAGTTGGCTGATAGTGAGTACATATGGTGTTTTAAGACAGTGCATTACTTTCTCATTAATCAGTTGGCGATAGAAAGTGGTTATGAGATGTGGAGTTTGATAGAAAGATATCCTGTCAGGTTTTCACTCCATGAATTCTCTGAAATTACCGGTCTAAACTATGATGCAATTGATGAAGAAGACAAAGTGGATGATCACAGAGAATTTTGGGCAGAGTTAGAAGTAGATGCAAGTAAAGGACCTAACTAGAAAGAGCTGAATCAGGCGCTAAGAAAATGTAGGGGTTGGAGCTATGAGAAGCGCAAAATGCTTGGGATGTTGTTTTTGTTGAATGTTGGTATATTGGGGAAATCAAGGTCTAGTAGGATATCTTTGGAGTATGCTAAAAGAGTTTTTGATTTAGAGACATTTGAGAGATATCCATGTGGACGAGTTGGTTTTAAGAGCTTAATCAAGTTAATCAAGATGGTTTCTTATGAGAATGGATCCTATTTAGTGCATGGTTGTGTTCATGCTTTGTTGGTTTGGACATTTGATAGTGTTTCTGCTTTGGGGAAGAAGTATGGTAATCCAATTGAGAGAGATAATGTGCCTCTTCTAAGCTGGAAAGGGGGTCGTCCCAAATGTTCTATTGGTTACTTCTTAGCGACTTAGAAGAAGTTACATAAGAAGGTAAATATATTATCACATGTTTATTGACTTCTAATACATGTTTTTGTTAATATTCTTGAGTTCTAATACATGTTTCTATGACTTGATTTGTAGTTTGTTGTGCAATATATGGTTGTGAAATCTGAAGAGGAGCTATATCCTACTTGGTCTAACGAGAAAGTTATCTATGGTGAAGTGGAAGGTAGTTGGGAATTGTTGGATAACTTGATGCATGATATCTTGTTAGATCGTGTTGATGAAAAGTTTTGGGAAGATGTTCCTGACAAGAAAAAAGGAAAGAGGAAAGAGGAAAGCGGTTGTTGAGGAGAGGCCTGAAGATGACTTTGTTGACCCACCGCCAAAGAAGCAGATGTTAAGAAGTGAAAACATAGCAAAAGAAGGTGAATCAGTTTCTGGTGGAGGGTCACTTGATGAAGTTTTGAATATGAATTGGCTTGGTTGGGAAAATGATAAGAATGGAGTCCAAAATTGATGGTAGATTTGATGGTCTTACATAGACAGTGGGAGTGATAAAGAAAAAAGTTTTAGATCTTGACAGAGAAGTTCAGATATTGAAGATAAGCCATAATGAGAAAAAATATGATGAAGAAGGTTCAGTGAACAAGGTATGAATTTTTTTCTGATGTATAGGAATAATGAATATATCTAATATAAAATTCAAAGTTTTCACATTGAAGAATAATTTTCTATGCTGCAGACAACTTGTTAGTTGTTGGGAAAGACAATTTTCAAAATTGTGGGAAGTATTTCAAGATGTCTTTCTTTGTGTTTCGACTATTTTCTAATCTACTATATAATTCAGTTGTAAGACAAAATAGTAAAATATGTTACTTATTTTATGTTGGGGACCTTTATGTTTACAACAATGTTAAAATTTTCTGTTCTGTCTTACAAGTTTAAACTTTTGTTTAGTCATGGTCGGTACAGATGAAGAAAATATCTCAAGAAGGTTTTCTAATTTCTTGCGTGCTACGGAAACCAAGCCATGTGTCTATGGCTAAGGCATGATTGAATAAAAGCATCACTACAGAGGGTCTTTTCAATCAAAGTCTGTTTATCTTGGGGTTAAGGAGACGGTTTCTGCTGCTCTTCCAATCAATAAATCTGTTTTGCATAAATCCATGACACCAAAATCTACCGGGCCTCACAGCTCTGTTAAGAAGAAATGCATCAAAACAGAACCTATTGATCCTCTAGAGTCCCTGAGTCCTGTACGTAACCCCAAAACTTCTCCTGTGGTGGATTTTACAGAACTGTCTGAAGGTTCTGATTCAATAGAGAATGCACGGGACAACGCTTTTGATGGAGCAGTCGATAAGTTGCTGCTGCTTTGTAAGAAGGATGACTTTGTATCCCAGGTTCCTAGGCAGAAAAACTTTGCTTCAGCACAAGTTCACCCATTCGTAGGAAGTTCATTGGTTAAGGGTATCCTACGGGGTAAGAAACAGTCCCTGACAATTTACGATCCTTTGGAAAAGGCCACACAATTGTTAGTGGATATGTTATTGGCGATCATTCACCATGATCTGTGATCTATAAGTACTGCCCTGCAATGGTTTTTAAGCAGAATTGTTACCATATTTTTAAATATTGATAGCTATACATTTATTATAGGGATAACCCCTTAGAGACTAGCAACGGTGCAACTAACTTCTATATGAGGACTAAACTTGGAAAACAATAGACTCGAAATTAGGACCTTAAACAAATAAAAGACTCATAATAAAAGAACAACGGTCTTATTCCTGTATTACAAGAAAAGAACGATTTATTATTTGAATTCAACTACTTACCTCAGAATTATAGCTCATGCATGCTCCAGCCCTTCATTGAATAGTTTTGGAAATGATGAAAAGAGCATATTTCTTTATTCCTTGTAAAACCTGCAAAAAAGAAGTTGTTTGAGTCTTGAGTTGCACGCAAGCTTTTCTTTTGATGATCTCTGTTTCTTGAGATGTTCTTTGCGCAATATAGATGTTTTCTTGTTCATTCTCCAAGTTTTGAGCTTTGGAAACGTTTGGATTGATTTGAGGCTCAATGGAGGTCTTCCGGATAATATCCTTAGTTAACGAGCTTCCGTCGAGTTTTTCTTGCTCTATGAGCATAATCAACCTTTCAATGGACTTGTTGAATTGTTCTCTTAAGCATTTGGTTCCTGATCTTGTCCTTGGTGCTTGAACCATGGTTGTTATGTTGTTGGCTTCTTCCTTGGAGTTAGTTAGGCTACTTTATATGTCCTCATCATTCTCTCCTTCTTGAGAAAGTTCTGACTCCCGAACGGTTTCATCTGCATGGAATGGAGATAAATCATAAACATTGATGGTAGGAGAGATGTTCAACTCTCCTAGAAGTTCAATCTTGTAGGCGTTGTCATTAATCTTCTCTAAGACCCAAAATGGTCCATCTCCTCTTGGTGACATCTTTGATTTTCTCTCCTTTGGAAATCTTTCTTTTCTCAGGTGTAAGCAGACCCAATCCCTTGGTTCAAATGTCTGCTCCTTGTGGTGCTTATCAGCATACTCCTTATTCTTTTCACTTTTCTTCTCAAGATTTTCTTTGACCTTTTGATGAAGCTTCTGAACAAAATCTGCCTTTGTGACTCTTACTGCACTAGAATAAACAACTTGGGGGCAGAGGTGTAATATCCAAAAGGGTTAGATGATTAAAACCATAGACAATTTCAAATGGAGAGATTTTGGTTCTAGAATGCTTAGCATGATTATAAGCAAATTCAATGTAAGGCAAACAAGATAACCAGTTTCGAAGATTCCTACCTACCATAGCTCTCAATAAGGTGGAGAGAGTATGATTAACTACCTCAGTTTGGCCTGTTTGAGGGTGACAAGTGGTGGAGAAGAGCAGCTTAGTTCCGAGCTTTTTCCACAAAGTCTTCCAGGAGTAGCTTAGAAATTTAGTATCCCGGTCTGAAACAATGGTTCTTGGTACTCCATGTAAACGCACAACTTCTTTGAAGAAGAGATCAGCTGTTTCGGTAGCGTTATTTATCTTGTTGCATGGGATGAAATGAGCCATCTTAGAGAATCGGTCCACCACAACAATAATAGAGTTCTTTTTGTTGACATTGGGTAGTCCTAGAACAAAATCCATAGAAATATCTACCTATGGTAGGTTAGGAATAGGCAAAGGCATATATAAACCATAAGGATGTGACCTGGATACTGCTTTCAAGCAGGTGATGCACTTTGAACAAAACCTTTCCACATCTCTTTTTAAATGCAGCCAAAAGAAATGCTCCATAAGAACACTTAGAGTCTTTCACGTCCAAAATGTCCCATAAGTCCACCTTCATGTGCTTCACTTATCAGGAGCTCTCTCATGGATCTTTAGGGAATATACAGCCTTTTGTCCTTAAAGAGAAATCCATCATATTGGTAGAATGACCCATAAGCGGCTTTGCTTGTTTCTTTGAAGGGTTCTTTGAAATCTGGATCTTCTTCATATAGACCTTTGATATGTTCAAATCCCGTCATCTTAGCCTCCATGGTGCTTAAATGGTGCTTATCAGAGCATGTCTTCTAGATAAAGCATTAGCTACATTATTCTCTTTGTCCTTCTTGTACTTGATCACATACGAAAAAGTTTCTATGAATTCAAGCCACCTCGCGGGCCTCTTCTTAAGAGCATTCTGTCTCCTTAGGTGCTTGAGTGTCTCGCGATCTGCATGAATAACAAACTTTTTTTACAGCAAATAATGTTACCATGTTTCAAGAGACCTTACCAAAGCATAGAGCTCCTTATCATACGTAGGATAATTAAGTGCAGCTCCATTAAGTTTTTCACTGAAGTATGCTACTGGTTTTCTTTCTTCAGTTAGAACAGCTCCTAGACCTATACTAGAAGCATCATATTCAATCGCAAACATTTTATCAAAAATAGGAAGTACCAAAACAGGTGCATGTGTGAGGCTTTCTTTGAGCAATTTGAATGCATCCTCTTGTACTTGACCCCATTTGAATTCTCCATTCTTTTTAATCACCGAGGTAAATGGTGCAGCTATGGTACTGAAATCGTTCACAAATCTCCTATAGAAGCTAGCCAAATCGTGGAAGCTCCTAACATGCCCAATGGTTGTTGATATTGGCCAGTCTTGTATAGCCTTGATCTTTTCCTCATAAACCTTCAAACCATGCGAGCTTACAACAAATCCTAGAAATACAACTTGATCAGTGCAAAATGTGCATTTCTTAAGGTTAGCATATAGGTTCTCAGCCTTAAGCATTTTTATCACCATTTCAAGATGCTTTAAGTGATCTACAAGACATGTGCTATAAATCAAGATATCATCAAAGTAAAGAACCACAAACTTACAGATGAACTCCCTTAGAATTTGGTTCATTAACCTCATGAAGGTGTTCGAGGCGTTGGTGAGTCCAAATGGCATGACTAATAACTCATATAGTCCTTGCTTAGTCTTGAAAGTTGTTTTCCATTCATCACCTTCTTTCATTCTCACCTTATGTATCCACTTCTTAGATCGATTTTGGAGAAGATGGTAATGTTGTTGATTGCTCGGCAGTCGACACATAGTCTCCAAGTTCCATCATTATTAGGTACTAGAAGGATAGCACAAGGACTTAGACTTTCACGGATGTATCCCTTTGACATAGATCCTAATCTTGCTTCTCTAGTTCTTTTGCTTCTTCGGGATTAACTCGATAGGCTGGTCTATTAGGCAATGGTCCTCCTGGAATTAGATCAATCTGATGCTTAACTCCTCTTATTGGTGGTAGACCAGGTGGTATCTCCTCGGAAAAGACCTCCTTAAATCTTTCTAATAGCTCAAGTATTTCTGGTGGTATATTTTTCTCTTCTTATCCTAAAAATAAACCTTCCTTAGAGACTATTAGTAGCACCCTGTCTTGTGAATTAATTGATCTCAAAACAGTAGAAGGTGTCATGTAAAGGTTGATTTTTCTTGACTTAGCTACCTTTGACATGACCAGTTGCATTTCATGCACTTCTTGAGGAGTGATTGGAGCTAGAGAGTGTTTCTTTTTGTTATGAGTGAAAGAATTGTAGTTGGTTCGACCATTTTGTAGAGTCTCTTTGTCAAACTTCCATGGTCGTCCTAGAAGAAGGTGACCAGCTTGCATAGGAACCACATCACACACAACTTGATCTGAATATTTACCGATGGTGAAGGGTATAATGACTTGCTCGGAGATCCTTAGTTCAGCCTCATCATTAAGCCATTTAAGCCGGTACGGATGGAGATACTTTGTCTTTGTGAGACCTAGCTTATCAACCAAATACTTGCTGGCTACGTTAGTACAAGAACCACCATCAATGATTAGACTACATACCTTGGAGTTTATGGAACAGTGAGAATGGAATATATTTTCTCTTTGAATCGTCTCGGGATCAAATAGAGTGCTAAGAATAACTAGAATCTCTCCTGTTTCTGGATAATCCACAACATCCTCCTCAGATTCCATTTGTTTCTCTTCCTCATCTTGTGATTCATACTCTCCGTTGGCTTTGAGGATCATGACTCGTTGGTTTGGGCGCCACTCCCTTGCATAATGTCCTTTTCCCTGACATTTAAAACAAGTAATATCATGAGCTCTTTGATTATTAGGCTTATCTTATTCAGGTTTAATTCCTTTTGATATTTCCGGCATAGTCTTTTTGAATCTTGGATCCACATCATTAAGTTTTCATTTGTCTAAAGCTTTTTGAGGTTGTGGTGTCCAAGGGAACTTGTTACGGTTGCTTGAAGCAGTCTTTCTCTTGATGTGTTGTTCAGTCTGAACTGCTAGATGTAACAACTCATCCATAACATGGTAGGTCCGCCTCTCTACCTTCCTAGCAATTCGATCGTGGAGTCCATCCAGAAACTGTGCCATCAAATTCTCTTCAGATTCTTCTACTTCCAATCTATTCTTAAGTAATTCAAACTCCTCATAGTATTCTTCAACAGATTTGGTTCCATGAGTGAGTTTCCTGAACTTCTTTTGTATCTCAGAAGTAAACTTAAGAAAACTCTCATTTTATTTCATAAAACTTGAGAGGTTACATAGCTGAGAAAGGACTTTATATAATAGTCCAGCAGCAAATGATTATATAAGAAAAGGACTACACTTGCAAAACAACAGACTCGAAATTAGGACCTAAGACAAATAAAAGACTCATAATAAAAGCCCAACGGTCATATTTCTGCAAAACAAAAAAAGAAAGATTTATTATTTGAATTCAAACACTTACCTCTGACATATAGCTTATGCACGCTCCAGTCCTTCATTCAATAGTTTTGGAAATGATGAAAAGAGCGGGTTTCTTTATTCCTTGTAAAACCGGCAAAAATGAAGATGTTTGAGTCTTAAGTTGCACGCAAGCTTTTCCTTTGATGATCTCGGTTTCTTGAGATGTTCCTTGCCCAATATAGTTGTTGTCTTGTTCATTCTCCAAGTCTTGAGCTTTGAAAACGTTTGGATTGATTTGAGGCTCAATGGGTGTCTCCCGGATAATATCTTTAATGAACGAGCTTCCTTCGAGTTCTTCTTGCTCTATGAGCGTAATCAAGCTTTCAATAGACTTGCTGAATTATTCTCTTAAGCGTTTGGTTCCTGATCTTGTCCTTGGTGCTTGAACCATAGTTGTTATGTTGTTGATTTGTTATTCGGAGTTAGTTAGGCTAGTTTCTATGTCCTCATCATTTAATATATATGTATGCTACCATTAAAATTAAGTCTATCATGCTTATTAATCTATTTTCCAACAAACTATATGACTATTAATACTTTACTTTCTACTACCACATGCTCTAAATCTGTTAACCAAACCTTGTAAGAAATATTTCATAATGTAATAAATAATGTAATAAATATTTCATTTCTCTATTATGTGGTCGTATAGTTGTTGTCGGTTTTCTATCAGAATTGTTATTCCGTAATGTATAATTGGTAACCCAAACGAGTTTTCCGCTCATGGACAAGTGGTGAATATGCAAGAGCATACGCGTTAAAGGCGAACGACAAATGTCACGGAATGGCGACATGCGTCGCATAACGGCGACAAGTGTCGCGATTATGACAAATATCAAGGAGTTGCGACAAGTGTCACGATTACGATGCGCATACGTGACAAGTGTCACGATTACGATGCGCATGCGTGACAAGTGTCACGATTACGATGTGCATGCGTGACAAGTGTCACGATTACGATGTGCATGCGTGACAAGTGTCACGATTACGATGCGCATGCGTGACAAGTGTCGCAATTATGACGTGTGTCAAAATCCTACGCTTCCACTTGTCACACATGCCTCCGGCTCTACTTTGATGGACGGTCGAGATCAATCCGGAGAAAACTCTAAAAGCGGATCTTGGTCCTCTCTCCACCTATAAATACAAACCTTTAGTCCATCATAAAGGTAGTTCCAAAATCTGCAACACTTAAAGAGAAAACGTTTGTAGGCTAGGGGAGAGAAACCGAGACTCCGACCTTAAGTTTAAGCTTCCGTCTTCCATTCAGGAAGGCTTTTCCTCTGCAATGAAGGGAGGTATTCCGCTAACCTTCCTTATATTTCTGTTAAGTGATTAACTCAGATGTTTAAAGATCTTGGGGTTTATGTAAGTTTTCACTTACATGTGGTATCAGAGCAAAATCTAAACATCTGTTTAATCCATTAAGTTTAATAGATCTATAGTTTTAAATATCATAAAGTAATAGATCTGGAAGTAAAGAGTTTTTTCAAGATCTGAATTATTGTTATTTTATAGTTTATTTTGCAATTAGTATTATATGCAAATTTTAGGGTTTCTTCGAACTATAGTTTATCGAAGATCCCATTTTATGCTCAATTGTTTGTTCATTATTAGAACAAAATAATTATTATTTTTTAAATGCATATTAAGGGTTTAGATATCACCATAGTGACTTTACCCTATTATGGATTTGCATATTCGATATATTTATGTTATAATTAGTTACCCACAGGTAGACTATACACATGAAATATGATTGAAAATTAATTGAGTGTATGTATCTGTGAAGACTAAGAATATCCACAGATAACTTAGTTTAAGTAATTCAGTACATCACTCATTAGTGTATTTCACTACAAGAAAATGAAGTATTTGTAGCGCCCGAATAACGCTATATAACTCTATTGTAGCTTGTTAACAAGCGCTCTATCATCGCCCGTCATAATAGGTCGGAGACAAAATATAGCGGTTTTTTGTTATGCTACTATAAATTTAGTTATTACAGCGCTTTCTTTGATGCAATATTTAATAACATAATAGCGCATATTTTTTGATAAATAATTATTATTCACAGCCTATTTATTTCAAATAAATATCGATTTGAATTTAAATTTCAGATTTTGCATTTTGAATTTTGAATTTTAATAATTAATTCATAATAAATATAAAACAAATCCTTTTATTGATAACATAAAAATTCAATGAGACAAGAACAAAAACTATCTCAAGTGGAAAACAAAATACAAAGCAAGCAAGATCGGATTTTTCTTAGGCTTCTATTACATATGAGATAACAAAAAAATTATGGTTTATGGCCACACTTCTTCTTCTTTGCAGTGCACAGCCCTTTGATGAAGACGAGCATAACACCTAACAAAAGATGTTAAGTTACACTAAAACACACAAAACATTATGATTCCATTAACTTTACATATGCTAAAGAACCAATTTACAAATAAAATCAAAATTCTATGATTTCAAGCTAAGTCACTCCTAAAAAAGCAAATTATAATTACAAGTGACATTACCAGAAAGTATAGGAGGCATGGTAACGACGGAGGCAGTGGTTAATCCACATAAGCGAAACACCTCGTAATTTCAGATTTTTGCTCTTTCAGCCAATTGATCCTCCTAATCTACGAAGCCACCTACCTGCAACAAATAAAAGAACACATATTCAGTCACTCAACAAAACCGTATGAATCAAAACATAGATAGAAGTAGAACAGTCTTCAAATAGATCAAGAAACCCGAAAATCTCAAATTATTATTAAAAAAACTCATCGATTAAGGGGAAGAACAAACGAGAGACATGTAAAATCAAAGTAAAACAAATAGCTATTCTTGATTTCAACACAAACATGTTACGAATCGAGTAGAATTCCATAGATCTCTTTGATTTGGGTTTTGATTTGATTACTTTTATTCATGAGCGTAGCTGAGAGTAGATCCGACGAAGCTTTCTATATGGAACCCTATGGCATGCGTACTTGTGGCTGTGAGGTATACGAAGATCCAGCCCAATCCTGCAATTTGGAGATCTCCTTCCATGCTGCTCTCAGACTGCAGATTATTAGATCTAAAAGCCTTCTTTAGAGACGGACAAAGAGAAGGGGGGAAAGAAAGTGAATCGTCGGAAAGGAGATGATGAATATCTTTGAAGGAGAAAGAGGCGTGGTTGGGTTGAAGTTGAAGATTTGGGGACTAAATTAGGGTTTTTGTGGATTTGGATCTGAGAGATATGGATTCTAGGGAGATAATCGAAAGAGGGCTGGGTTAAAATCTAAGAGTGAAAGAAGAGTAAAAGGCGTTTTTTTGTGAAACCCTAATGGGATTTAGATTTATTTTTTTCTAAAATTTAACTTTTTTTTTTGTTTCTTTGGCGGTTGATGAAATTTTTATTTCGCGGTTAGCCTACAATGACGTTTTCAATTCGTCAATGCTATTATAGAGTAATTGGAGAAACAAAAGTTAAGTATGCGCACATTATTTTTACGGTGGAACATATTATAGCGTTTATAATTTTAGAAACGTTATGAAAAAGTCAGTCACATGTTAATTATAGCATAAACATATTAACTGCTATAATAATATGCTATTAATATTCGCTTTTCTAATAGTGTTTAGAATATTATGACTCTAATGAAATTATGGTGACTATCCACAGGAGCACCATAATTTCTCATTGTATTATCCAATTAATGTAATTTGTTGCTTATGTTTTGAAACTTCTTTAAAACTTGTTGTATCGCTAAATTGCAGCATCAATTCATGATGGCTTGTCATCGATATATGGTCTCAAATGTTCCGATCCTTAATGGTATCAACTTCTCAGAATGGAAAGAGAAAGTTGAGTTCACATGATAATAGGTTTTTCGATCAATTATCCTAAAACACTATCCTGTCGTTGTAGTATTTTAGGTGTCAATCCAATCAGGGGTGATGCAAACAAATGAAATATGATCAGATAGCACTAAGTCAAGCCAAGCATGAATTGATTGTTTTTCTAACAGTTCTAGTGATTGATGTAGAAAACAGTAAATTTGCAGAAATAGACTGCTATACTCGATCACAAGGCTCACTGCCAGAAGGGAGGCTGTGATCGAGTAAACCAGTGGACACCGAGTAAAATTGTTAAAAACTTAAACAGCAGGTAACAAGCAGAAGCAAGTAAGTAGACAAATAGATCAATTCGATAAGAAACTCCTAAGGATGGGGTAATCGAATAGTGTGGACTCCATAATCGATTCAGATGGTAAACAATTCTCAATGAAGCTATCCCTAGACAACAGGTTCAACAACAGACTTATTCACTCCCGTGCAACAAATCCTCAAGCAAAGCTAGCCCAGACTAATTCCCATTAACGGAATCTAACTATGCAGGCAATAAGAACTGACTGTTAAAGTCAATAACCGCTCTAAACGGCCAATCCCTTTGGATAGAGACGATTATCACTGGAATTAGTAGATCAAGCATTCCATCGAACACCTTCTGGGTGCGGGAATGCTTTTTATCGAATTCCAGTTGATCAGAAAGGAATAAGCAGTAAACACAACTAATCCAGAAGGGATTCAATAAAACTACACTTAACCATCAGAATCAACTAAGACTCTCACATCTACTCTATCCCATCCTCAGAAATCCTAGTCACTACTCAGACAACATGCTCAAAGACACATAAACGATTGATGATTGCATAACTTCAAAGATTAAAGGAAATGAGCAAGGAAATGAAAGCAAAATCTCAATAACTTAGAAGAAACGAAAATACAAAGTTTCAGAAGCAAAAGTGGCTACTGAATTCAGAAAAACGGTACTAGGTTGCGAGTCTAAAACGTGAATGAAAAGTGAAAGTCTCAGGGGAAATCCTTAGAGACTTATTTATAGTAAAAGCGACAAAGAAAAGTAAGTGGGCTTCAAGTCCGCTTAACAGGCCCATGGAACGTGGAGGTCGAGTATATAGGCTCAAAGTGGGCTCCATGGTCGAGCGTGAATCGAAGCCGCGATCAAGTGGTTCCTTCTCTCCTCTTCTCTTTCCTATGCTCAGGTTGTCTGGTTGAGTGCGGATTGGTCAGAGGGTCGAGGTGGTGATCGAGTAGAATGGTTGATGGCGTGATCTGGACTGCTTCTTCTCTCTTGTGATCGAGTAGGTTGGTTGATGGCACGATCTGGACTGCTTCTTCAACCTTGCGATCGAGTATGTGGGTAGATTGTCAGGATGGAATGCTCCTCTTCCTCTGCGATCGAGTAGAACAGTCTGGATGGACCGCTGAGCTGACTGCTTCCCTCTCTGCTACTGGTGATCGAGTAGAATGGTCCAAATGTGACTTTCAGCTCTGTTTTTGCTCTTTCTGAACACCAATAGCTCCGAAGCACCTGAAACAACTCCATAATGCAAAATGCATGCAAGACTAATGCTAGACACACTTAAACATGCAAATTATGCGAAATGATGATGAATGCTTATGAAAGATGAATGAAACTAGACTCAAAATGGTGATAAATGGATGTATAAAACATGCAAATTATAGACATATCAACTCCCCCAAACTTAGTCTTTGCTTGCCCTCAAGAAAACAAGTAAAGATAAGATGAAGGAGATGTTTGAAGGTGGGGATTCAGAACCAAAGCATCAGAAAAATAGATAAAATCAAGGTCCAAGTTGATAGTTCTAGGATGCGATATGATCGATCTCTACACAAAAACACTAGCCATGCCTTGTTATAATTCAATCCGACTCTTATACTCGACCTACACATGCTTTTAAATCGACCAATCCCTTTAACATTCATTAGTTTTAGAACGTGAATCAAGCAATGCGCCATCAATGAACTCATTTGGCTTAAGGTGAAGGTTAGGAGACAAAGACAGTCCCTTTAATGTGGTTCAGGTTTAGTAACAGGGGACTCTAAAAAGAAATGGACTGAGCTTTAGGAGAATGCTAAAGGTAAGACCCAACTTATGCATACAAGAACAGTATCTCATCTACCCAATAACATAAACCGTGCACACCAGCAGATGGTACTACCCTCAAGCCCATAAAATGATCCTAGTTCTACCCTTTGCACTCAAGGCATTTGTTTCTCATTTTTATCTTTGATCAAATCACTCTTTCTTTTTCTCTGACTCTGTTCTAAGGAGAAGTTTTCTTTTACTTGATGGATCTAGTGGGTTTTGGTTTTCTTTGACAACTATGACTCTTGTTATCTTCTTATGATATCTAGACTCTTGCTTTTGTTACAGAGCCTATTTATTCAAATTTTAGTTCCTCAAAACCCATTACTAGACTAACTTGTTTTTTTTTTTGTTTCAACTTCCTTCTTCTAAAACATCAACCTTTTTCTTCTTTTACTCATATACTCGATCCCCACCCAAAAATAGACTCTCACCTAGTCCTATCTAGTCCAGAAAACATGGACTAGAACTACATGAGACACTACTCTTGTCGGTTCAAACCTAACACTTTCTACCAAGCTCAGTCCTGAAACAGGCCTCACAATCACACAAGAGATATAACAGGGCTTAAAAGAAAGGTTTGGTTAAGGTCTAGGGAAACTGTTCCTATGGTGGAAGCAGCTACTCGGGTTAGCAAGGGTGGTGAAAAGTTGAAAGAAAACCCAAGTATGTATATGGTATCCATGAGTTCAAATTTGATGCTAAGACATGATAATTGTAAATCAGATTCAGGTTCTAATTGATAGGGAATGGTATCAAATCATGACAGTGTGATCGAGTAGAGCATTCAAGACATGGTGCAGTTTTACTTCAATTTCATTGACTACGCATCAGACAACTAGCAACGAGGGCACTGAGTCTATCTACTGAACCAACATGCTTACAAGGCTATCTCATCATAATCCCCTATGCATATGCAACAATCCTATATGATAACATACTAGACTCGATCCTAAATGTGATGCAACTAAATGAACACTCTGTTTTTGTGTGGAATATATTTTCAGAAATTTTTCAAATTTTTTTGGTTTTTTCTATGCTTTAGATGAATGCAGACTCAAGTGTGAAATGCAAAATTTGAAAACAAGACTCAAAGAAAACATGTTAAATACGTCTTGAATCCTCCCCCAAACTTAAACTACACAGTCCCTTGTGTAGTAAAAATCTGAAGGAGATTTCAAGAGAGACACTACAAAAACAATAACAGAAAATGGTATTTACAATGATGGTTGGGTGTGGTACCTCAGTTGAAGGTCCTGGAGATGTAGTCGTCCATCTCCTCTCTGGTGTATTCCCACGGAATGTTGGGACCTTGTTGTTGCTCTTCCTCCTCAGGTGCATGCTCAACCTGGTGCTTGATCTCCTTGTGATCGAGTATGTGGTGATGAATTGGAATTTTTGTGAGCAAAACTACACATGCTCGAGCCTCCTACTCGATGGCGGAGTCTCCAGGTGCAACAAAAGATTTTCAAATTTTTGGACTCCACTGGGCTGGTATACTCAATCACAAGGTCCTTGGTAGAGTGAAATTTTTAAATTTTTACTCTATCTCCAGATTGATTCTCCATTCCTGAAAACCACAAACACAACCAAAACAAATAAAAAATAACAAGAAAGGAAATCAAATTATTTACAGAGATATATAGTCATGGGACTTCCTCCCAAGTGAGCTTGTTTTAAGTCTCTAGCCTGACTCCTCACACTTATTAGGCATTAAGAGGTTCCTCCAAAGGGACTGAAGTTCCTTCTGGAATGTATTGATCTGCCATGTATCTCTTAAGCCTCTGGCCATTGACTTTAAAATCTTCATCCTTTCCAGCTAGAGTGATAGCACCATAAGGTCGGACTGCAGTGACACGGAAAGGACCAGACCATCTAGACTTGAGCTTGCCTCGAAAGAGTCTCAGGCGGGAGTTGAACAGCAACACCTGATCACCAACCTTAAAATCCCTTGAGATTATCTTCTTGTCATGGAATGACTTAGTTCTCTCCTTGTAGATTCTGGAGCTCTCATAAGCTTCTAAGCGAATCTCATTGAGATCATTCAGTTGGATCAACCGCTTCTCCTCAGCGGTCTTAATATCAAAGTTCAGGACTTTAACAGCCCACATAGCTTTATACTCGAGCTCAACAGGTAGGTGACAGGATTTTCCATAGAGAAGGTTGAAAGGAGTTGTGCCGATAGGGGTCTTGAAATCTGTTATGTAAGCCCATAGCGCGTCATCGAGCTTTGCAGACCAATCTTTCCTTGTAATCCCAACAGTCTTCTCTAGAATTGCTTTTATCTCCCTGTTGGAGATTTCTACCTGCCCGCTTGTCTATGGATGATAAGGAGTGGTTACCTTATGCTTCACTCCGTGCTTTTTCAGTAAGTTCTCAAGGACTTTGTTGATGAAGTGTGTACCTCCATCACTGATGACAACCCTTGGTATACCAAATCTTGGGAAGATTATGGTTTTAAACATCTTCAGAACCACCCTTGAATCATTTGTGGGACTTGCAATGGCCTCAACCCACTTGGACACGTAGTCTACTGCTACTAAGATGTATTTGTTCCCATAGGAAGAAGGGAATAGTCCCATAAAGTCGATTCCCCAGACGTCAAAGATTTCTACCTCTAATATAGGATTTTGTGGCATTTCATTTCTCCTGCTGATGTTTCCCTTCCTCTGGCATGAGTCACATCTTGAAATGAACTGCTGGGTATCTTTGAACATTGTTGGCCACCAAAAACCTGCTTGAAGGATTTTTGATACTGTCTTGAATGTTGCAAAGTGGCCACCATAGGCAGAGCCATGACAATGCAGCAGGATACCTTCAGCTTCATCTTCTGAGACGCATCGCCTGTAGATCTTATCCTTGCAGAGAGTGTAGAGATAAGGCTCATCCAAGCAGAAATGGTTAATGTCTTTGAAGAACTTCTTCTTTTCATAACTTGACAGATTCGGAGGTTCTTCACCACTCACCAAGTAGTTGACGTAATCAGCATACCACGGAGGCTTATCTTCCATTGCACATACTTGAACGAGTGATTTTATGGTTTGAGAGCTTTCATTCAGCTGTCTGAATGCCATTAGCTGTTCTTCTGGCATAGAGTCGTCGATAGGGACCTCGTCTGCAATTCTTATTCTAGACAGATGATCCGCTACACCGTTCTCAATACCCTTCTTATCTACTATCTCCATGTCAAACTCTTGAAGTAGTAAGATCCATCTCAGCAGCCTAGGATCGGTATCGTTCTTCGCATAGATATGCCTCAGGGCGGCATGATCAGTGTAGACTGTTACCTTAGATCCTACCAGGTAGCTCCTAAATTTCTCGAATGCGAATACCACAGCCAACAGTTCCTTCTCAGTAGTGGCATACCTCACTTGTGCATCATCCATCGTCCTACTTGCGTAGTAGATCACATGCAGCTTCTTGTCAATCTTCTGGCCCAAAACTGCTCCTACTGCATAGTATGAAGCATCACACATGATTTCAAACGGGTAGTCCCAGTTCGGAGCTTGGACTATTGGAGCAGTAACCAAAGCTTCCTTGATCAACTTAAAGGCCGTCAGACATTCTTCATGAAATGTGAACTCTGTTTCCTTGCACAACAATCTGGTGAGCGGTCTGGCCAACTTGGAGAAATCCTTGATGAATCTTCTGTAAAACCCTGCATGCCCAAGAAAACTCCTAATGTCTTTGACAGTTTTTGGTGGCTGCAACTGCATCATCACATCAACCTTAGCCTTATCAACCTCTATTCCTTTCTCTGAAATGTTGTGTCCCAAAACGATGCCTTCTCTAACCATGAAGTGGCATTTCTCCCAGTTCAGCACTAGGTTTGTCTCCTCGCATCTTTTGGGCACCCTGCACAAATTTAACAAACAGGAGGAGAAGGAAGAGCCATACACGGAAAAATCATCCATGAACACCTCAACCGTCTCCTCTATTAAATCGGAGAAAATAGAAGTCATACATCGCTGAAAAGTAGCAGGTGCGTTGCAAAGCCCAAAAGGCATTCGCTTGTAAGCAAAGGTCCCGTAAGGACATGTGAAGGTGGTTTTCTCTTGATCGTTTGGGTGGATAGGGATTTGAAAGAATCCACTGTAACCATCTAGAAAACAATAGTAAGGGTGGTTTGCTAATCTCTCTAGCATTTGGTCAATAAAAGGTAGTGGGAAATGGTCTTTTCTAGAGGCTGCATTAAGCTTCTTATAGTCGATACACATCCTATGTCCTGTTATGGTCCTAGTGGGTATCAGTTCATCTTTAGAATTTTTAATGACTGTCATACCTCCCTTTTTGGGAACACAATGGACTGGAGATACCCAAGTGCTATCAGATATAGGGTAGATTATACCCGCGTCTAATAGTTTAAGTATCTCCTTTTTTACCACTTCTTTTAGGTTTGGATTTAATCTTCTCTGAGGTTCAATGCTAGAGTAGGATTCGTTTTCTAAATGAATTCTATGGGTACATAGATTGGGCGAGATCCCCTTGATATCATCTGGTGAATATCCTATAGCTCTCCTATATTTTCTCAATTCAGTTAACAGCAGATTGACTTGATCAGTGTTCAGCTAATCACTAACAATTACAGGGTAAGTAGAATTCTATCCAAGGAAAGCGTACCTTAGCCCTTTTGGCAGCAGCTTCAGGTCCACCTTAGGTGCCTTGAGTTCAGACCAGTCACCAGATGCTATGACAGAGCCATCAGAGGAAAGGACATGATCGAGTATCTCGGTCGAGTAGACTGGATGGACTGTCCGACGAGTGACGCGATCGAGTAAATCCTCCTTCTTTACCTTTCCAACCAAATCTTCATACTCCTCTGGATTCTCAGCTTCTTTATACATGTCTAACAGCTTTTGGTACCCCAAAGTTTCTATGTATAAGTCTCCTTCCTTGTTATCCCTTGTCAGAGCACTCTGTAGATGGTCTTCTTCTGCTAGTTCTTCTAGTAATTTGTCAGCTAACATATCCATCTCTTCAATCCAGAAAACCTTTCCTTCAATTGTAGGCTTCTTCATGGTGTTGGTGATATCAAAGGTCATCTTGAGATCTTTTCCAAGGTTAAGATCGATCTTCCCTTTCTTGACGTCAATTATAGTTCCAGCTGTAGCTAAAAACGGCCTTCCAAATATTAGATGGTCCTTGGGCTCTTCATCCATCTCCAAAACCACGAAGTCTGTCGGCACTTCGACTCTGCCTATCATGACTGGTAAGTCTTCTAGCAGACCATGAGGTATTCTGATGGACCTGTCAGCCAGAATCAAGGATATGTTGCAGGATTTGTACTTGCTGAAACCAAGTCTCTTTGCCACAGAGAGAGGCATGAGACTCACAGATGCACCTAGATCACAAAGGCATTTGCTGAAGGCTAAAGGACCTAGAGTGCAAGGCAGGGTAAAAGAACCAAGGTCTCCCAATTTTTTGGGTATGATCTTCTTCTAGATGATTGCACTACACTCGTGACTTAATACCACCATTCCTTGGACTTCTCTGATTCTCTCAGTAATCATATCCTTCACGTATTTATGGGAGTCTGGTATTAGCGCGAGACAGTCAATAAGAGGCATAGTGACTTCAAGATCTTTGAGTTGTTTTTCCAGGAGAGTCTTGTACTTCTGTATCAGAACCTTCTTAAACCGAACAGGAAATGGGAGTGGAGGCTTGTAAGGTGGGGGAACGAAGACGTTTCCCTTGGTTTTGGTAGTAGCTGGTTTTTCAACAGATTCAGATGCAGGAGCTGGTGATCGAGTGGATGGGTCGAGTATAGGCACTGGTGGTCGAGTAGGTGGATCGAGTATGGGCTCCTTTGTTACCTTTTCAGCTGAATCTTCATTCTGACAGAAATCCTCCCCATCTTGTACCACACTGTCCTCAGTGTTTTGTTTTGGACCTTCTCTCGGGCGTAATGCTTTACCCCTTCTGAGCGTGATAGCATTAGCATACTCCTGTGGATTCTGGATTGATTTTCCAGAAAGTCCTGTAACCTTGGTAGTAGAGGTTGATGCAGTTTTGCCTTCCATGTATCTGATTTTTGAATTCAATGCTTCAACCTTGATGTTGAGATCTTTATAACTACAGTCCATCTTGTTGTTCATTTCGGCTAGCTTCTTAGCAATCTCCATTAAGCCTGATGCTTGTCCTTGAAGAAGCTGTTGGAGCATTTGCTTCAGGTCTGGGTCAGGAGCGCTAGAGGTTTTTTGTTGATGTGGTACAAACCCTGGTGGTGGGTGTTGTGTTTGATAACCTCCCTGAAACTGTTGCTTAGGAACAAACCCTTGTCCTTGGTTGTATGGCACGAATGGTTTGGGTTGGGTCTGCTGTTGTGGAGGGTAGACTTGATCCTGCGGGTTTGCAACATTGGTACTCCTGTAAGACAGATTGGGATTGTTCTGCTTGAAGTTGTTGTAGCCTTTGTTGTAGCCTCCTTGGTTTTGCACATAGTTTACTTCTTCTGACTGGAGAGTCTCCCCATCCTGGACTTGGAACGTCTCATCTTCACAGAGAAAATGGACTTGCTTCTGTTGCACAAGAAGTAGTTTGTCCAGCTTGCCATTCATGGCTTTCATATCCTTTCGGTGCTTCTCTTCTAAGTCGGAACTTCCTTTGTTGGCTCTGTCATAATCTTCATTGTAGTTTCCATCAGACTGAGTTAAATTCTCTACCAGCTCCCATCCTTCTTCAACTTTCTTGTTCAGGAAATTCCCATTGGATGCTGTATCCAGGAGCATCCGGATCTTAGGGAGAACTCCTCTGTAGAGAGTGCTCAGGAGTGAGGCTTTGGAGAAACCGTGGTGAGGACATTGATTCTGATATCTTCTGAAACGCTCCCATGCTTCACAAAAAGTCTCAGCATTCTTCTGAGTGAAGCCAGAAATCTCATTCCGGAGTCTTGCAGTCCTGGAGTTGGAGAAGAATTTAGCCAGGAAGGTTTTCTTGCAGTCATTCCAGGAGGTGATGGAGCCTTGAGGAAGTGATTTTTCCCACTGGTGGGCTTTGTCTCCAAGAGAAAATGGAAAGAAACGCAACTTGAAGCCATCCTCACTGACTCCATTGATCTTAATTAGGCTGCAGAGCCTATCAAACTCGTCCAAATGATCAAGTAGATCCTCCATTGGGAGGCCGTGAAATTTGTTGCCCTGAACCATGGTAATGAGACCACTCTTGATCTCGAAGTTATTGTTCTGCACTGGTGGAGGCACAATGCCATTGCGCTGATTGACATTGCGTGGAGCATCGCCTGCACCAATGTTGTTTGGCAATTCTGCGGTCTGGTCGTCGACCATAACGTCTCTGCCTGTCTGTTCTCTTAACTCACGAGCAACACGGTCGATGTTCTCGTTGAAAAGCAGGTTCTAATGTCCTTTAGTATGCATGCAACAGGTATCAGCTCGGCTTGAGCAGAGTAATCAGAGATAGTACCTGAAACACACAGAGTTAGTAACCTTGTAAAAAAAATCGAACTTGATCTTAACGTTTCCAAAAATCTCAAATATAGCAAAGATAACACCCAAATGGCAACGGCGCCAAATTGATAATAGGTTTTTTGATCAATTATCCTAAAACATTATCCTGTCGTTGTAGTATTTTAGGTGTCAATCCAATTAGGTGTGATGCAAACAAATGACATATGATCAGAAAGCACTAAGTCAAGCCAAGCATGAATTGGTTGTTTTTCTAACAGTTCTAGTGATTGATGCAGAAAACAGTATATTTGCAGAAATGGACTGCTATACTCGATCACAAGGCTCACTGCCAGAAGGGAGGCTGTGATCGAGTAAACCAGTGGTCACAGAGTAAAATTGTTAAAAACTTAAACAGCAGGTAACAAGCAGAAGCAAGTAAGTAGACAAATAGATCAATTGGATAAGAAACTCCTAAGGATGGGGTAATCGAATAATGTGGACTCCATAATCAATTCATATGGTAAACAATTCTCAATGAAGCTATCCCTAGACAACAGGTTCAACAACAGACTTATTCACTCCCGTGCAACAAATCCTCAAGCAAAGCTAGCCCAGACTAATTCCCATTAACGTAATCTAATTATGCAGGCAATAAGAACCGACTGTTAAAGTTAATAACTGCTCTAAACGGCCAATCCCTTGGGATAGAGACGATTATCACTGGAATTAGTAGATCAAGCATTCCATCGAACACCTTCTAGGTGCGGGAATGCTTTTGATCGAATTCCAGTTGATAAGAAAGGAATAAGCAGCCCAGAAGGGATTCAATAAAACTACACTTAACCATCAGAATCAACTAAGACTCTCACATCTACTCTATTCCATCCTCAGAAATCCTAGTCACTACTCAGACAACATGCTCAAAGACACAGAAACGATTGATGATTGCATAACTTCAAAGATTAAAGGAAATGAACAAGGAAATGAAAGCAAAATCTCAATAACTTAGAAGAAACGAAAATACAAAGTTTCAGAAGCAAAAGCGGCTACTGAATTCAGAAAAATGGTACTAGGTTGCGAGTCTAAAACGTGAATGAAAAGTGAATGTCTCAGGGGAAACCCTTAGAGACTTATTTATAGTAAAAGCGACAAAGATAAGTAAGTGGGCTTCAAGTCCGCTTAACAGGCCCATGGAACGTGGAGGTCGAGTATATGGGCTCAAAGTGGGCTCCATGGTCGAGCGTGAATCGAAGCCGCGATCAAGTGGTTCCTTCTCTCCTCTTCTCTTTCCTATGCTCAGGTTGTCTAGTTGAGTGCGGATTGATCAGAGGGTCGAGGTGGTGATCGAGTAGAATGGTTGATGGCGTGATCTGGACTGCTTCTTCTCTCCTGTGATCGAGTAGGTTGGTTGATGACACGATCTAGACTGCTTCTTCAACCTTGCGATTGAGTATGTGGGTAGATTATCAGGATGGACTGCTCTTCTTCCTCTGTGATCGAGTAGAACTGTGAACTGGCAGGATGGACTGCTCCTCTTCCTCTGCGATCGAGTAGAACAGTCTGGATGGACCGCTGAGCTGACTGCTTCCCTCTCTGCTACTGGTGATCGAGTAGAATGGTCCAAATGTGACTTTCAGCTTTGTTTTTGCTCTTTCTGAACACCAATAGCTCCGAAGCACCTGAAACAACTCCAGAATGCAAAATGCATGCAAGACTAATGCTAGACACACTTAAACATGCAAATTATGTGAAATGATGATGAATGCTTATGAAAGATGAATGAAACTAGACTTGGATTTGGCACTCCGTGAAGAGGAACCAAATCCAATAACAGAGGACAGTACTGAGGAAGAATGTATTTTCCATAAAGATTGGGAAAAATCGAACAGATTGAGCATTATGTTTTTAAGGATGACAATTGCTAATAAAATTAAATCTTCCCTCCCGGTTGCTGAGAAAGCTAAAGCTTATCTCGAGGCCATTGAAGAGAGGTTTGAGACTGCAGACAAATCCCTTGCTGAGAAACTTATGGCAGATCTTACAACCATGAAGTATGATGTCACAAGGTCTATGCATGAACATTGCATTGAAATGACCAATCTTGCGGCTAAGCTAAGGAATTTGGGAATGAGTATGGATGATTCATTTCTGGTCCAATTTATTCTAAATTCCTTACCTCCTCAGTATGGACCATTTCAGATCAATTATAATGCTATGGACGAAAGGTGGTCCAGTAATGAATTGAATATTAAGTTGGTCCAAGAGGAGACTAGGCTTGGTCGTGAAGATATTAAAGTTTCTCGTTATGTCCAAGAAGCTAGAATTAAAGCTGGGAAAAGGCATCAAGTAGGCCAGAAAAGAGCACCACCCAGAAGTAATGATTTCACTAAAGCTAATTAGAAGAAAAAGGCAAAGAAAGATGACTGATGCAATTTTTGTAAAAAGTCTGGTCACTTTCAGAAAGAATATCCTAAAAGAAAAGAATGGTTCGAAAAGAAAGGTAACCTTATGGGTTCAGTAAGCTTTTTCGAATCAAATCTTACTAATGTTTCTTCTAAAAGTTGGTGGATTGATAGCGGTGCTAATGTACATGTGAAAGGCAATTAGATAGAAATGTGAAAATCATAAGGTCAGATAGAGGTGGTGAATTTTATGGCAGATATGACGAAACGGGACAACATCCTGGACCATTTGCCATACTCCTCCAAAAATTAGGAATCGTTGCGCAGTACACAACGCCTGGTTTTCCATGGCAGAATGGTGTAGCTGAAAGGTGTAATCGTACTTATATGGGAATGGTTAGATCCATGATGAGTCATGCTAACCTACCTATATCCTTGTGGATGGACGTATTACGTACCGCGGTCTATATCTTGAACAGGGTTCCAAGCAAAGCAGTTCCAAAGACCCCTTTTGAACTGTGGAAAGGCTGGAAACCAAGTCTGTTACATCTCCAAGTTTGGGGATGTCCAGCTGAAGCAAGAATATATAATCCACAAGAAAATAAATTAGATTTCAGAACGGTCAGCGGTTTCTTTATTGGTTACCCTGAGAAATCTAAAGGATATAGGTTTTATTGTCCATCCCATAGTACACGAATAGTAGAAACCAGTAATGCCAGATTTTTTGAAAATGGCGAGATTAGTGGGAGTGATAAAGTTCGTGATGTAACCATTCATGAAATTCAGGTAGAAATTCCCTTACCCTTATTTCCGAATGCTGGGGATCCTCTCATTGTTGAACCGTTGAACAATGAGGAAAACCTATTAAATGATCACGCAGTCCATGATGAAAATCTTGCCAATAATGATCATGAAGTTCAAGAGGAACCAACATTAAGAAGATCAACTCGTACGAGGAGATCTGCTATTTCCAATGATTTTGAGCTTTATCAAGTAGAATCTGGAGAAGGGAATATTAAAGATCCTGTTTCCTATTCACAGGCCTTGAAAGATGTTAATTCTGATAAATGGATCGATGCTAGTAAATAAGAAATAGACTCAATGGTTAAGAATGAAGTCTGGGACATTGTTCTTTTGCCTGAAGGACACAAAGCAGTCGGGTGTAAGTGGATCTTTAAGACCAAACTCGACTGTGATGGCAATGTAGAATGATATAAAGCCAGACTTGTAGCCAAGGGATTTAATCAGAAAGAAGGCATCGATTATAGTGAGACTTTTTCACCTGTGTCTAGAAAAGACTCATTCAGAATTATCTGGCATTAGCAGCTCATTACGATCTCGAGTTACATCAAATGGATGTAAAAACCGCCTTTCTTAATGGAGACTTGAAAGAAGAAGTCTATATGCGTCAACCTGAAGGCATCATAATCGAAAGTCAGAATGATATGGACTGAAACAAGGTTCAAGGCAATAGTATCTAAAGTTTGATGAAATCATTACGAAATTCTGATTCAAAGAAAACATAGTAGATCCATGTATATACCTCAAGATCAGTGGGAGTAAGTTCATATTTTTGGTTCTGTATGTTGATGACATATTATTGGCCAGTAGTGATCTTGATCTATTACATGAGACCAAGAGTTATCTCTCAAAGAACTTTGAAATGAAAGATATGGGAGAGGCATCCTATGTGATAGGAATTGAAATATTTCGTGATAGATCACTTGGAATTTTAGGATTGTCTCAGAAAGCATATATTGATAAAGTTCTTAAGAGATATGGCATGATGACGTGTTCTTCTAACATTGTTCCTATGCATAAAGGTGACACGCTTAACCTTAAAGAATGTCCGCAGAATGAAATGGAACGTAACGAAATGCAAAAGTATCCTAACACATCTCTTGTGGGAAATTTGATGTATGCGCAGGTCTGTACTAGATCTGAGATAAGTCATGCAGTGGGCATGCTCGGGAGGTTTCAGAGTAACCCAGAAATCGCGTATTGGCAAGCTGCAAAGAAAGTTTTGAGATACCTAAAGGGAACAAGAAATTTTATGCTGACATATAGAAAATCAACACATCCACAGATGGTTGGATTTTCAGACTCAGATTTTGGTGGATGTCGTGACTCTAGGCATTGTACTCTTGGCTATGCGTATCTCCTTGGTGGAAGTGCCATATCATGGAAAAGCAAAAAGTCACAGTTAATCTTCACGTCCACCATGGAGGCTGAGTATGTCGCATGTTATGAAGCTTCTATTCAAGGAATCTGGTTGCGGAATTTCGTGTCTGAGTTTGGGGCTTTGAGCTTTATTGACAAGCCTCTAACTCTTTACTGTGACAATCAAGCCACAATATTCTTCTCAAAGCATGATAGGATATCCAAAGGCGCCAAGCATATGGACCTTAAATATCTATCACTTAAGCAAGATGTTAAAAGAGAAAAGTTTGTCATTAAGCATATAGGCACTGAACTTATGGTCGCAGACATATTTACGAAAGTATTACCGCCTAAGACCTTTATGAAACATACGGAACGTATGGGTCTTGAAGATAGCGTATATTTGACAATTATTTGAGCTCATTATGACTTTTACATCTTTTATATATATTCTGTTTTCCATTGTGTACACATTATAGTTTTGGAAATTATGATAACAAAATGGGTCAGTACTTAAAGACATAAAAGGGACCATTACGATAACTTTATGGTCTAGTTATGAAAGTAGTCAATGTAATGGTATGATAGTAAGATTTTAACTAGTTCTCAATTCCTTAAAGTACTATCATGTCATTGTAGTATTTAAGGTGTCAATCCAAATGGGTGTGATGCCAGCAATCAAGATGCAATCAGATTTCACTGAGTCAAGCCAAGCAATAACAGGTTTTGGTGTTTCTAACACTACAGGAAATGTGGGTATTAATAGCGGCCGAAAAACGCAATTATTCATCTACCATAACGTTTCCTTAAGCGCTCTGACATCGCCCGTTATAGAAACTCGGACACTTTTGATAGCGGTTTTGCGTTGTGCAATAGTTATGTATACAACGATAACGTTTATGACGCTAATAACGTATAATAATAGTTATGATTGGATTGTATCTGTTTTTATAATTTGTTTTTTCTGCAATATTTATATTTGATTAATTATTTCAGTAATTTTTATTTTTTATAATATTTGTATTTTTGTTAATTATTTTAATTATATTTAAATCACATTTACTGGAATTTTTGGATTAAAATAACATATCAAAAATAAAATACAATATTTATTATCATTATTACATAAAATAATATACAAAAACTCTTATATAAAAAAAGTTTACACACTAATTTGGCGTAAAACAAAAACAAAAATTAAAAACTACAATTTCTTCTGAATATTGCTTCGTCGACCTTTAACCATCTCAATTGCAGCTTGGTCATTAACATGAAACTGTAAAGACAAAACCAATTAAATCATAAACAAATAAGTCAAATTAAAAAAAGAGACCGAAGGAAATGATATATATATACACTGTGAAGCGACACTAGCAATAACCAATAATAAAGTGGAGACTGATAATGCTGAACAATCACAGTTTAATTAAGACTTGGAGAACCAGAGATGTTATCAGGTTTTTCGATTCAATGAAAACAAAGTAAGAAGATTACCGGAGGCAAGTCCTGGTAGTTTCTTAGAGTATCAAGAACGGGTTTTGCCATCTTCTCCAATTCCTTCCGGTGCTCTGCCATTTCTACCAGCTCTCTGTGGCTGATCTTAGGAGAGTAGCCAACACGATTGAGTAACATCTGCTATCAGCAACCATTCATTTTGACTCTGTCAGGTTGTTTAAAGAAACCAAATTCAGTCTTAGAGTCAATAAAAGAAACCAAAACGAAAACTAACTATAAACCAAACAAAGAGAAGAACAGCAGCTTACACACTAACAGAAGATGCAGCAACAAGAAGATTCAATATGAAAAACGAAAGAGAAATTGTAACAGAAGATGCAGCAAAAGCACAAGCTCTAGAAACCAATCAACCAAAACTATAAAACCCAATAATCATCATAGCCAATGTGGGTCAAGTAGATAGCTTCTGACAAAGCTTTATCAGTCCATTTGTTCTTGTTTTGGAAGAATTTGATCACTTGTTGAGACAGAGTCATCTGTGTTCATATGTAAACTAATCTTACTTAAACAAAAGAAATCTCCAGATATCACTAACGCAAATTCAAATGGTCCATACAGAAACTTTACTTAAAGGCGAGATCTAACAGAGAAAACTAAAAGCTGACCGTTTTGAGAGGAGAGCCGAGGACGGTGGCGTCGGCCATAGTGAAGCTAGCTCCGTGAGAGAGATCCTCTGCCGAGCTCCGTAGAATCGGTGGGATTCTTGGGATACCCATCAATTCAGCTGCGCAAAACAGAGACAACTCAAATTCATTCATTCTGTTTCACGAATTAGCACCGATTTCAAGAGATCAGTATATATGAAATGTACCGAGATAGTCAGGAATGATGTGGCCATCGGTGGAGAATTGGCGTCGACATGGTTCCCGGAGAGAAACTGCTTGTTGCCGGCGTCGTAGTAGCCGTCGCCAAAGACGAAGACCTAATCTGAATTAATTTTGTTGTGAATTTTGTTCTCAGTCGATGTCGAGGAAAGGAAGAAAGGGTTGAAGAGAATCTCGCCAAAGCCTTTGTTGGGCGATGAACGGATGAGATTACCTTAAACATACAGCCGCCAAAGCCTTTGAAAGGCTGAGATGTCGCCACGTCATGTATCTGAGTGAAACATTATGATTGGATTGAGTAAAGTGATCAAGTATTAGATCCGATGAATGGCTGAGATCTCGCCACATCAGCAATCCGAGTGAAACATTATGATTGGCTTATTTTGTTTATATGCATAAAAATGTGTTTTTACTATTTATATAATTTTAAAAAATTATATATTGATGAATTAATATGTTTATGAGTTATTTACATGATTATATAATTTTTTTACAATTTAAAAAAAAATATTTTGCAACGTTTTTTGAAATTTGAAGGGAACACATATGATTGCATTAGAATACATGTACACTAATCTTCTTATTGTGTAAATCATATTGTTGAAACACATTAATGATGTTATAATTAATAAAATGATAGAATTCATTTATGTTATAATAGTATACTACTTTATATCATTAATATTAGCTACTATTTAAAGCACTAAACCCTAAACCCTAAACCCTAAACCCTAAACTATTTTTAAAAATGAATTTTATTTATGTTATTATTTGTTATAATTAATATTATTACTATTTCAAACAAATATAATCCAAAAACCTAAACCATACATTTCATACCCTAAACCCTATATCCTAAAACCCTAAACTCTATACCCTAAACTCTTTAAAATTATAACTTTGTTATTATTTTTGTAATTATTAATATTATAATTAAATATTTATGTCTTTTTGAGATATTTGGTTATTTTTTTTTTAACTTTTTTTTTTACAAAATTCGAAAATCATTTAAAAAATCTTAAAAAAAATCTTTAAAATCATTTAACTTGAAACCTAAAGTACATGCCTTAAAATAATCAATCTCATATAAATAATCAATCTCAAAGAAAATGGAGAACAAAAGAATATTGTTAGAAATATTTTATTTACAAATGATAAGAGTATACATGTAACAGAGATATATAAAACAAAAGTGGTGTCATGATCCTCTATCATATCATCAATAGGAGGTTCTGAATTCAGTAAGCAGATACTCTGCTCAACTTGACAGCATTCTTCACTCTTGGTCCAGTGACCATCATCCTCAAGGAAGCTGTCGGCAGTAAGACCAAATCTTTTGCAGACAAACTTATATTTGGATGTCAGCTTCTTGTAAGCATTATAGAGTTCTTTTCTTTTATTTCTCTCCATAGCTAACTGAGATGATTTCTCCAACATTTCCCTCTCTGTCAAATTGATTTTACCCTGCAAAACCTCAAGAGCCGTCCTTAACTACATCAGACCTCAGCTATATCCGATAAAAATTTGACTACTAACTCATTACACATCCATGGAATCAACCAGCAATCTAGCATTGATTAAAGAAAGACAATGATGAGATAATATCATTGAGACGTACCCACAGTCTACAGTCAATCAAGGCCATAACATGAGCAAGAACATAATTAATGTAAATTAGTGTAATACCTCTGAGTCATCAAGGAGTTTAAGGGCACGACCGGAATATGAATTCAGCAAAACACTAACATTTTCATTGTATATTTACAGACCAGATATCTTGATAGTAAAATCTCTTTCAGGGGTCTGGGAACAGGAGTGAAACAAAAAGATATTGGTCAGAAGAACTCTTTCGAATAATAGATTGGTTGTTGGAATAACATAAAAGCTAACTCACTTTCAGGCCCTTCAAGCTTGTTCACGGCCTCTAGAAAAAGCTCATGGAGCTCAGGACTCCATCTCATTCCTGGTATGTGGTTAACTGCTGATCCTAGAGAAGGCTCTGCAGTAACAGACATTGATGCAGGAACACAGTTTTGGCCATGATTCACTTGGTAGATCTCCTGCAATCAGAACAAAAAAGCTAGCAAGTTAAAGAGAGAAACTCACTCTGAACAGTCTCAAGGGTAACAACAATCCATGTGTCTCTCCAAGTTAACTTACATCAAGTCTTGGGTTTCAGCACGGTCTGTGATGCCTAACTCAAGCTCATCAGACAAAAACTGCAGTTCCAATTGCTCTGTTAAGGAGAAGTTGTCATTAGGACAGCCAAGGTCAAGATCAGAAGAAGCGTCCCCAGAAAGAGTAAGCAAGGAGCTGTCTCCTCCATCACATGGATTGCTTAGAAGAAAATCCTCACTGAATTGAGAGGATCTTCCTTGTTCATCATCTATCAATCCTTCCTTGAGTGCATCGTCACCATACTCGTCATAAATCTCACGCTTCTCCGGATCACTAAGCACTTCATAAGCTTGAGCTAACTCTTTCAACTAAAATGATACATGAATTACAATCCAATCAAAACCACAAATTAAAAAATCATATCTGATCCCAGAAGATCAAAACTAATCAAGATTGAGTTCCAAAATCAGAATCTTACACGATCTAATTCAAGTAATCAGAAACTCAACAAATTAAGAATCAGCGATTTAAGTACTTGAAAAATTGATCAAACAAAAGATAAAATAAATTGAAAAATTCGATGAGAAAGGGAATAAAGTAACCAACCGAGAGGATTAGAAAGCTTGAAGGAACTCTTTGCAATGACGATTCGATTGGTATCTGCAAATTTCAAACACGCAAATACCATAATTGAATAAAATCATAAACACAATCGAATATAAATTTCTAACTCTTTCTCAGGGTTTTAATCTTTACCATTTCTAACTCCACAGCCCCAAAATCTCAGAGAAATGTCTTCTCTAATGGCGATTCGTTGCGCACGAACCCAGAAAATTCTCTCTATAGGTTCTTTCCTTCAGGTACGTTCTTCATTTCCCAGACTCTCCTCTCATCGACGATGGCTCAAGAATAGAGAGAGGGGAAGTGTTAGATCGGGTTTTCCCTTAGAGAAAAAGAGGAAAGTGAATTTTAGTTTTTTCTTTATTTTTGCCTTAGGTCATTTTTTTTTTTGGTCTCGCTTAACCAGATTCAATAGCGGGTTAACTAAAATTTTTGGCCACGTGAAAAATTTGGATCCCGCTTAAACCATTGATAGCGTTTACACATTATCAAACGCTATCTTTAAATCACGATTCAGGCAAAGATAGCATAGATATAAAAAACGCTATCTTTTAGTGCTATCAATATCCACATTTTCTGTAGTGTAACAATCCTAGGTGATCATGCAAAAACAGAAATTCTAATAGAAACAGGCAATATACTCGATCACACAGCTTGATGCCAAGCACTGGATGTGGTCGAGTATCAGGTCGAGTACCAAACAGAAACTGCAACAAATATACTCTACCACACAGTCCGTTTCCAAACCACTGTGTGTGGTCGAGTACTTTAAATGAAATAAGTAAAAAAAGCAAAAACAAAGCAATAGGCAACAAGATCAAGCAATCAATAGCGATGTAAACAAGAAAATCAATTGGAAGAGAAATTTCCGAGGATGGGGTAATCGAGTAGTGAAGTCTCCTTAATCTAACAGGTGGTTAACATGCTCAACAAACTATCCCTAGACAACAAGTTCAATAACCAAATCAAAGTGCTACCGCAACAGAGATCCTCAAGCAAAGCTAGTCCTAGACTCAATCACCATTGACGAGAGCTAACCTAACAGGCATTACGAATCAACAAGTTAAAGTCAAAACTCTCTCTGTAACCAATACCTTGGTACAAAGCCACGAATCTCTGGAATTAGTGGTTCAGACATTTCATCGAACACCTTGTGGGTGCGGAAATGTCTGGGCTCAAATTCTAGTTGATCAGAAAGAAATTAGCATTAAGAACAACTAATCCAGAAGGGATCTACCAATCAAACTCAACCACCTAGCAGATCAAGGATTCTAAACTACTCTAACCCATCCTCAAGAACCCTAATCACTACTCAAAACTCATTGTGGATGTAGGATTCACACTCGATTGTCTTTAAGTATTTTTGTGGAGAAAAACTCTAAAATCAACAAATAAAAATATGGAATTGAAAAGGGAAGTAACCAAGAAACTAAATAAAGCGAAAGAACTTGGAAAGAATAAAATAGTAAAAAGCCTTGCAAAATTGTAAAAGAAAAAGTATGTTGTATTGCTTGATCGTAAGAGGAAAAAGTTGTTCTCTCCCCCAAACACACGCGTTTGAGGTTGTTTTTATAGAGAAAACATGATCAATGCGGTCATTTACTGCTCATAATTGCATTGATCCGCATTAATCATGTAGGTTACAATTTGACCGAAACGGCTTGAATTTGAACTATCTTGGGCTTCGCGTGGATCTTCCGAACTCTTTCTTGTTGACTCCGAACTCCTGCGTCTTGACGCTGCCGCGAACCTCGAGCAATATTCTCCTCGCTTCGGCCTTCTTTTATGCGAACTATATGTTGAATACGAGCGAACTCCGTACTGGTAAATATCGAGCTCTTTAATAAACTGAATCGAACTTCTGACAGGTCAAGCTCGATTCTCGCAATGAAACATCTAGGAATCCAAGAGGATTATTATGTAATAATGACGTGGACAGATCCAAGTGGATCCTACCGAAGATGTGTGGGATCCGACCCCAAAATTTAGCCCCCTAAGTCTTGCGAGCTGAGTGCTCGGCTTAGAAGACTTACGTAAACTGTAATTAATGACTCGAGATCTTTAACATTCCGGAATTACTCCATGTTTTTCGCAATTACGCTGATCTCGGATAATCAGATGATTTGATTTCCCTGACAACCGTCATCATTAATTTCTTAATTTTATATTAATACCACGGGGAAAACTGTCCCACTTCCCAATATTCTCTAGGCGGTCTTTCATCATACTTTAGGGTTCTAAGAGGTAATATTACTTTTCCATCTTATCTGCTTTACCTAAAAAACCTTCATTCTTATTACGGAAGTCACTGTTTTCTTTCTGGTAAAAAATCCCTTTCGTAAAATGTCGAACCTTTCTTCCGAATTCTGCGAATACAAGGCTGACGATCTCGAAACTCTCATGGGTGAAGGGTCCGAATCCCAGATTCAAACCGGAGATGGTTTGATCTTCACCCCCAGAGTGAATCAACTATCGATTCTCTCAACAATCTTCATAGACTATGTCTCATCCCCCCTGAGGTAGAGATGGTAGTCCCGGAGCCCTTCGAGTCTCCAGAGTCGGGGCGAGAAGGTTACTGTTGTGCCTATGAAATTTATTTCAAAGGGTGCGGCTTATTCCTTCCCCTTCCTGAGGTGCTTCTCGTCTACCTGAACCATCTGGGAATTGCTTTCTCCCAGATGTCGCCCAACATGCTCCGGTATCTTTTGTGTACCCTAACTGTTGCGGCGGAGGCGGGCTACTCATTGGGACTTTGCGAACTCCTGGAACTTTTCCAAGCTCGTGAATCCCGAACTTCTGGGTATTATACCCTTTATCCGAACGCGGATCAGAATCTAATTGATGGCCTTCCTTTACAGGACACCGTCTCGAGGAAGTTTTGGTTCTTTTTCCGCATAAATAATTTTTCTATTCAAAATTCTTCCGAACTCCCTCGAACTCACTGGTCATCGAATTTGGGTAGAAATTGGGACTTAACTGAATAAGCTCCCTTTGTTATTTCAAACTGTGTTTCAACATTTTTTTTTTTTGTTTTCTCGCAGGTCCTCAGATTCGACCAGTTCCATCCGTCGATTTTCTCAAATTTTACAAGGCCGTCTTGGAGAGGCCAGTTAATTGGAATTCTTTTACTCTGGAAAGAATTCACGGCGCGCGAGACAGGAGAAAGATCAAAGAGGCAAACAAAAAGGTTAAAGATCAGATTTCCCTGATCGGGAAAAACAAGAAAAATGGAACTTCCACCGAGGACGACAAAGTCTACCGGAAAACTCTCCTTGTTGACGATGGATCCCAGCAGCAGACAACATGGCCGATGCCATCGTTGAGGAGGAAGGCCTTGCAAGTGACACTTCTCTTATGAAGAAGAGAAAGGCTGAGGAACTTGGACCCCTGCCCCAGGGACGTCCCAAGAGCACAAGGAAGGGCAGAGCCGCTCCTTCGAATCTTCCAATTCCCGAACCTACTGAAGCTTAGGATTCAAATCCTGATTCAAGAACTGTTTTGAAGGAACCGCTGGGTTCAGGGATGTTACCCTCTAGGCGCCCCCGAGGCAATACCTCTAGGGTTCGATCATCTTCGAACTCAGGACTGGTTGCCAGAGCTTCGTCTCAAGCCGGTAACCTTTAACTATCATTTTGTTGTTTGAGATTAATAGATTCTTTCTTTTAAAGAAAACTCAATTCTCACACAACTAACTTTATTCCAGATAAAGAGAAGATCGGGAATATGTTTAGGTGCTTCCACACCCGTGTTGGGAAGAAGCTTCCATCCTTTGATTGGTGGAAGCCTGATATCAAGAAGATGTACATCAGTCATTCATTTCACTCTTCCCAGGTTTGACTGTTTGCATCTTCAAACAGCCGATTTTGAAAGAAAATATATATATATTTTTTTACGATGAAACTTCTTTTATTAGGAAAGTTTGGATGTGAATGACATTGTGAACTTTTACGAAGAGGAGCTTGCCAAAGTTTCCAAGAAAGTTGCTGCCGCTGAAGGAGAGATTGAAAAACTGCAATCTTCCAGCTTGTGCAGGAATCTGCTGGCCTTGACTAGGCTCACCAAGAAGAGATCGAGAGACTCGAAAGATCCGGCGAGGAGACAAGGAGGACTTTGATTGAGACAGAGCAAAAGCTAGAGACTGCCCTTGCTGATCATAACTTTGCAAAAGGCGAGATTGAGCTTCTGAGATCAGAGCTTAACAAGGTTAAAGCAGCTGCTGAGGAGCTCGAACGCAAAAATGAGTCTCTTTCCGAACTGAAAGATAGCGATGTTCGCAAAATATCTCATGATGCTCGGAAGGAGGTTAAGGGAGCTGGGCAAAAGTTTCTTCTTGCTGTGCAGGAATTTATCGCTGCAGACAAAGCTTGGAACAAGCTTAACTCCGAACGCGATGAAATGAAAAGCAATCTCGATTTGATCAAAGAGATAGAGGATAGAAAAGTCAATTTGGCTAAAGAGAACGAGACGGTTGGTGCTGAGCTAGCTGAGACTGTAGCTAAGCTAAATACCGCTCCTCAGCCATATCTGAATTTGCAGCAGATTGCTTCTGAATTCGCTGATTCCCCTCCATTGACCGAACCAAACATTGGTTCGTCCTTGGACGAGATGGTGTTAACCGGTTCTCCTTGCGCTCATTTTAATGAGTTTGGAACCAATGTTGACAGAATCTCCTCGGGAAGAGCTCAGGGGCTCTCTGATCAGGGGCTTGTCATCTCCTCGGTTATGGGAGACGGTGTTGAATCGAGGAACGAGACTCCTCTTGATGCTAGCTCGCTTAACCCTGAAGTGGTTCTCGTGACTCAAGACGATGACGTTGGGGGTGCTCTTGTCTCAAGTCAAGTAAGGGAAGAAGGCGGTTCGCTTGTGAATGAATGATGGTGATTGCATTCACGTTATGTGGGGATTGTCCCTTTAATTTAAAGACATGAAATTCGCTTTGTTGGCCATGGGGCCGTTTGTTTCTTTCCCAAATTTTCTGCCCGAGGGGGCTTCTATTACTGTTTTGAATAATTTGCGCAAGGGGGTTTTCGATTAAAATTTCTTTAGGAAGAAATATTTAATCTTGGTGGAAACCATAGATTTTACTTGGAGGGTTTGCAAAGTCCTCCTTATCGAAGTGGTTCAGGATTATAGGAGAGATAGGCTGATCAGACCTACTTGCCTTTTTTTTTAAATAAAACATTGGAATTTTTCCTCGGTCTCTCGGTTGCGAGGTTAGAACTCGGCTTACAGGAACACTTTGCGATATTTCAAATGTGTTCGATTAGGGAAATCTCTAGTGAGAACTGTTTGCTTTCCCTGAGAGATAAAAAGGTGTGATACCATTTATTGATTGTCTTCGAATTTTGAGTTCAAAATTAAGTTGAATAACCTACATTCGTAGGTCTTATTTGTGCATGTACACGAGAACCGAGAGGTCATAACAGTCATATCAATAGATTGACGTTTAACTTTCTTTTTCAATAAATACTCGAGTGAGTGCCCTTACATATTTTTTCTATATAAGGAGAGTTGGATTTTAGAAATTTTCCGGTAGATTTTTTCTAAAAAACTTTGTAATTCTTCTTTTTTAGATCAAAGATGACTTCTCACCAAGGCGAACCTTCCGGTCCTAACTCACCACGATTCCCTTCAAGTGAATCTCTTTTCCCGTCGGGGGATGGATTCACTCCACAAGGGGTGGCTATTCCTTGTTTTCTTCCTTCTATGTCCCGGGAGGAACAGATCGAGTGCCATGAATTCATGGAGCAGGTTTGAACCTAGTACCAGTAGTTTCAAGGTTTTACTTAATAAATTCGTAATGTATCTGTTATTTACAGATCACGGAAAGATACGTTTTCCTCTGCTCTGAAAGGCAACGTCTTGGAGCGAAACGCCGTATCCTTGAGGATCGGATTGCTAGAGCAGAAAGGAAGATCCGACGTTTGGAGTCGGACGTTCACAACTGGGAGAGGAGGGGATTTGATTCTATCGCCCGCATTCCCGGCTGTCTTCGAGAACACATTAGGTTCCTGAAGAAGCATTGGGATATCTACCAAAGGAGCCTCGAACCCGACAAACGCGAAGATGGTTCGCCATCAGACGAAGTTCCTCCTGCGAATACCCCTCCTTCTTATTTATTTATTTTTTTTTTTTTATTATGTAGAAACTATTAGGCTAGAGGCCCAACAATATTAATTACATTCCCTTTCTGCTTTTAAATTCGCCGATTAACTCATCAGATTTAATGCGTTTATTCTAGGGAATATAATTAGTAATTAACTCGATTACATTTTCCATGGAAGTCGTAATTTCAGATTTGAGAAATCGTCAATTAATCCTCTTAAATGCAATCGAATAATTTTTCGATTATAAAGTGGGTGTAGTCTGTCATTGAATTTCAACGACAATTCTACAAAAATGTTCAAGGGAGGTAACTCATCAGAGAATCCTTCAGACTTGTTCAAAGTGATGAGTGTTGATCCTTCGAGGACGTCGGACATCGAACTTATAAGAGCAGGAGAGTCCGGCGAACCAAAAGATTCACAAATATTGAAGAAGGGAACTAGCATTCAGGTTCCGATCGTTCTAATCGAGAGATTGTTGCCTCAAGATCGTGTTAAGGCTGAGGAGTTTATCAATAAGGTATTTTCCATCCTAGTGATTAACTTCTTTTTGTTATTGCTAAACGTAGCGTTTTATTTTCTTTAGCTTATCACTCGGCATGATGATCTCGAAGATGAGAAGAAAAAGATTAGGAAACGGATAATGGAGCTAGAGAAGCGTCGCCTCGATATATCTCGCAAGCTTCATCGCCTCGAAGCCCATCCTTCCGATTGGATCGAACTAGGACTTTAAGAGTACGGAAACATGCCAGGTTGCATTATGAGCATCGTTGACTTCGCTGGTCAAGGAGCGGAGTTGTTCCGTAATTCAAGACCCTTCTAGATCCGGTCTTAGCTTAGCAAGAAATATTTATTTATACATTGTTAGCAACGTATCTTTATATTCATGCTCGAATATCAAATTTATAAAAACAGGATTCCATGACTGGAATAATATTTTTATTTTTATGTTATAGCTGGACTCGTGATTAGCGAGCTGCCTACGTACCCAGAATGGGATCAAGCCAAATCGTAGTTCGAATGTGTTTGCTTTAGCAATAGAACTTTTTCAAGTTGATTATGTTCCAAGGCCTTTGAACGGGATTTCCATCAAGGTCTTGTAAACGGTATACACCGTTTCGGATTTTTTCAGCGATTTGATAAGGGTCTTTCCAGTTAATACCGAGTTTTCCAGCTCCTTCTTCTTTTGTATTATCGAACACTCGCCTTAAAACAAAGTCTCCTACATTTAAAGGTCTGTTTTTCAACTTTGAGTTATAGTATCGAGCGGTCAACTGTTGATAATTCTGAAGTTGAATAAGGGATTGGTCTCGCCTTTCATCGATTGTATCGAGAACGTCTTCTAATAATTTAGAATTCGACTCTTCGTTAAGAGGAGCTTCGCTTCGGCGCAAACCTGGGACATTTAGCTCGGCCGGGACTATGGCTTCCATCCCATAAACTAGTGAGAATGGAGTTTCGCCCGTTGCCCGCCTCGGGATTGTTCGGTAAGCCCACAACACAGGTTGCAGCTCGTCATACCATCCACCTTTTCGAGCACTCAAGCGTTTTTTAAGATTGCTGAGAATGGTTTTATTGGAGGCTTCCGCTTGTCCATTTCCTTGAGGATACCTCGGCGTTGAGTAGCTAAGTTTTATACCCCAAGCGGAACATTGTCCGTTACTATTTCGTAGGGAACTCTATAGCGAAAATAATGTGTTTCCACAAGAATGTCTTTACTACGGAATCTTGTATGCTTATATAAGCTTCAGCTTCAATCCATTTGGAAAAATAGTCCGTTAGAACTAATAAGTATTGGACGCCTCGTGTTGAATGATGCATCGGACCGATTATATCCATCGACCACCTCATAAAAGGGTATGGAGCGGATATATGTGATAGAATTTCAGATGGCTAGTGAATAAGAGGAGCGTGCATCTGACACTTTTTACACCGTTTGGCGTAATCAATGCAGTCTGAAATCATAGTTGGCCAGAAATATCCTAATCGTTTGATTTTGAAAGCCATTGCTCGCCCCGAAGAATGACTACCACAAAGCCCTTCGTGGACCTCGCTTGTCACTATTTCAATTTCGGGTCCGAAAATACATAAAAGATAAGGATCACTAACGCCTCGCTTGTACAATGACTCTTTAATTATACAATACTTAGCGCTGATGATTCTTAATTTGCGAGCTTGCCATTTGTCAGATGGTAGTTCTCCATTAAGAATGAAATTTTTGATGGGTACCCTCCAGTCAACCCCCTTAATCATTAGCGGAAGTATTATCCTTGAGTATAAACTTCCTTGGTTCGGGTTCGGAAGGAATGTCAGGATCTTCAATTGTCTCCTGAACCCCTACATCACCTGTAAGTGACTGTTCGGTTCGAGATGGTTCTTTAATGGGAACCTCTTGATCCTTTAACTTTCTTTTTGACTTTCTTTTAGGAAGTTCTAATGGTGGAGTAAGTTCGTCATCTTGAGACTTTATTCGTGATCTGGTGATGACAAGTGAACTATTTCCGGAACTTTGTTTTGGAGTTTCGATGTATTCGGCCGCCGAAATGTTATCATTTTCTGTTTCTTCAACCGAAATACTTCGCGAGGAAATACATTCAACGGGGATAACTCGTTTGAGTTCAGGATCTGAGGTAGAAGTTAGGGCAGCTAAAGCGTCTGCCGAACTGTTTTCTCCTCTAGGTATTCGAACTAATTCGAATTCTTTGAATTTTCCGGCTAATTTTTTGACAGCCGAAAGATAAGCTTCCATTTGAGGAGCCTTAGCTTCGTAATCTCCAGCGAACTGGTTTACAACTAGCTGAGAAATTATTTTTTCTGTTCCAATCGCAAGAGCAAGCCGAAGTCCTGCTAAGAGAGCTTCGTATTCTGCTTCATTATTCGAAGCTGGAAACATTAACCGAAATGGCTGCTCGATTATTTCCTTTGTCGGAGTTTCGAGCCTAATGCCGATTCCGGATCCTTGTTTAGAAGAAGATCCATCTACATGTAATTTCCACGTAGAGTCTGTTTCAACAAAGATTCTATCATCTAATGGTAGTTCGGTTAGAAAATCAGCCAGAACTTGTGCTTTTGCGCTAGTTCGACTTTTATATTCTATATCGTACTCAATGAGTTCGATTGCCCATTTTGCTAACCTTCCGGACTGACTTGGCCCGTGAAGAATTGAGCGAAGTGGATGGGAAGTTAGTACTTCTATAGGATGAGATTGGAAATAAGGTCTGAGTTTTCTAGCAGATACGACCACTGCTAAAGCTAATTTCTCCATCATGGTATATCTCCTTTCTGGACTAGTAAGAGATTTACTTATGTAGAAAATTGGCTTTTCCTCACCTCGGTCCTCTCGAACTAAAACCCACTTACGGAATGGTTAGAAACTGAAATGTAGAGATAAAGTTTCTCATCTAATTCAGGTTTTGAGAGAATCAGCGGTGTTGTCAGATAAGTTTTGAGCTGACCAAATGCTGCTTCGCATTGATCATCCCACCGAAATTTTTTATTCCCTTTCAAAATTTGATAAAAGGGGAGATATCTATCGGTAGACTTCGATATAAAACGATTTAATGCAGCAATTCTGCCTGTCAATCGTTGGATCTCTTTTATGTTTCTTGGCGAAGGCATAGTAAGGAAAACGTTAATCTGATTAGGATTAGCTTCTATCCCTCTTTCCGTGACTATCTACCCCAGGAATTCTCCGGAAGGCACGCCAAAGGAACATTTAGCGGGATTTAATTTCATTCCGAACTCGTTCAGAATTTTGAAACATTGCTCGAGATGTGTGATATGCTCGGATTTCTTAAGAGATTTTACAAGCATATCATCAATATATACTTCCATCGTTTTGCTCAAATGTTCTGAAAACATTTTGTTAACTAAACGTTGGTATGTTGCACCGGCATTTTTTAGACCAAATGGCATAACTTTGTAACAATAGATTCCTCTATCTGTTATGAAGGATGTTTTCTCTTCATCTTCGGGATTCATCATGATCTGATTATATCCAGAGAATGCATCCATAAAAGTTAAGAGTTCGTTTCCGGCTGTTGACTCAACGAGCCGATCGATATGTGGGAGAGGAAAGCTATCTTTCGGGCAAGCTTTGTTAATGTCATCACCGACACATACTCTCCATTTTCCGTTTTTCTTTTTGACTACCATGGGGTTTGCTAACCAGTCCGGATAATTCACTTCTTTGATGGAACCAATTTTCAAAAGCTTATCGACTTCGTCATTGACTACTTGAGTTCGGTCTGGACCAAGTTTTCTTCTTTTTTGCTTTATTGGTTTAAAACTGGGATCGACGTTTAAATCATGGGTAATGATAGTTTTGTCGATTCCAGGCATATCTTTCGCCGACCAGGCAAAAGTATGTTTGTTTTCTTTTAGAAATGTTACCAACTGATCTTTGATTTCTGAATCTAAAGTAGTACCGATTTTTACTTTTCGATCTGGAAATGCGGAATCAATTTCAATTTCTGTGGTAACTTCACTTGAACTGAGACAACTTGGGTAACGTGAAGTGATTTCTTGCTTAGCGTTTATCATTAATTGCTATTTAAGCTTTAAACGATGTCCGATAAGGTAGCAAGATCGCGACGTTTCCTGATCTCCACGAATGGTTCCGATTCCTGCAGGAGTTGGAAATTTCACACACTGGTGATAAGTTGAAGGTATAGCCCTCATTTGATAAATCCACGGAGTTCCGAGAATTATGTTGTAAGCGGCCGGACGGTCGAAAACAATAAATTCTACAATTTTAGGAACCCCTGCGGCGAGCACTGGTAGTTTTATGTTCCCCAAGGACATAGATGTGTCAATCGTGAAAGCAACTAATGGTGCCGGTGGACCGATAATGTCAGCCTTACTGATTCCCATTCTTTGCAAAGTGCTTAGAAATATGAGATCTCTCGAGCTTCCAGTATCAATTAGACACCTAGTTACTTCGAAGTTCGCAACATCTAAAGTTATCACAAGAGAATCGTCATGAGGTCCTGTTAATCCTTGAGTGTCCGAATTGTCGAAAGAGATAAAAGGTGTTTGTTCATTTGACTGGAAACCCACAGCGGTTTGAATTGCTGCTGATTTCTTGTGCCTTTTGATTGATCTGATCGAATCTCGGCACAATTTGGATCCTCCCATTATAACATCGATCCTTTTCTTAGGAGTGTTCGGAGTTCCGGGTCCATTGGGTTTGTGTTTCTTTTCAGGAGGATTGGACGCTTCGGAATCTTCTTTTTCTTTATGATAAGATTCCACAAACTCTTTGATATTGAAATTAGCGAGCTCTCCAGCTGCCCACAGTTCGGTGAGGTGCTTTTTGAGTACGCTGCAATCTTTGGTGGAATGCCCATTTACTCTATGAATATCGCAATAGACACTCTCATCTCTAACCCAGGTATTAGAAGAATTGTATCTTCCTTTGTTTGGGGAGGGTTTTTCTACGGCATTAGTAGCAGGATTAACTCCGAACCGTTTTTTATCTTTTGGTTTGAATTTTTTAGTCGGATTTCCAACAACCAATTTTGCTGGCCGATGCTTTTTAGCGAGGCTAAGCTTTTCTTCTTCTGCCTCCATCCAATTAGTAGCTCTGGATAAAGCATCTTGGATAGTGCTCAGACGATTGACGATGATCTCTTCCCGAAATCGGGATTCATGCCAAAGTCCGTTCCTTAAAGCAGAAAGGGCAACAGCATGTGATACCCCAGGAATTTTGGCTATCACTTCTTTGAATTTAGCGATATACTTGCGAAGTGGTTCGTTCTAACCTTGGGTTAAATTCCATAGATCTGCATCAGAGGTTGCCTTTTCCATAAACATGGAATACTGTTTTAGGAATGCGGAGGACAATTCCTTAAAACTATCAATAGATTCAGGCTCCAACTGAGTGAACCATAATAAAGCCGATCCGGATAGATTCTCAGAGAATAGTTTGAAATATCCGGCATCTTCCTCGTCTGGTTCTAGATCAATTATGCAAGCGGCGATCTGAAAAGCAGCGAGGTGATTTTTAGGATCACCTTTACCATCGTAAGTTGGTAATTTGACCTTTCGAGAATCTTTGATCTGAAGGTTCGAGATTCTCGAAGTGAAGGGTGTTCGTCGAGTTTCTTCGATTACTCGATCGATCTCAGGTGCCGAACTGGTCGCCTGATGAAACTTTGACTTCACCTCATCAAGCTCTTGACAAACTTTGACGAAATCATCGGAAAGAATGACATCAGGTTCTTCCATAAGGAGTTCTTCGTCAATAGCAGGATTGCCCTGATTTTGGGGATTTTCATCCCCGGTTGGATTGGACCCATCTCCTACGGTTGTCTGATTGCTAGTACTAGCAGGACGGCCCGTACGAGGAGTTTGAGTGCTCCCGGATCTGTTTAGTGTGGGAGTTTGGAACAGCCTGCGCTGATACGCTGTCGTTTGTGCTGAAGACAAATTATCTAAACGGCTTGAAACAACGTTCTGCGCGTTTGACAAATTTGTTTGAGTATTTTGAACACTCGTTAAAGTTTGCTCGATTGAGTTTAACCTTTCACCAAAAGTGGCGTTGGCACTAGCGAGTGTATTCATCTGATTGGTCAGATCAGTGGTTGACTGAGTAAGCGAGGCAATTGCATTATATTGCTCAAAGCTCGCTGATCAGCCATAGTTTCTTGGTTTGAAAAAGAGAGATTTTGAGATCAAAGAGTTTTGCGGTAACTCCCCACAGGCGCCGCCAAAATGTGGATGTAGGATTCGCACTCGATTTTCTTTAAGTATTTTTGTGGAGAAAAACTCTAAAATCAACAAATGAAAATATGGAATTGAAAAGTGAAGTAACCAAGAAACTAAATAAAGCGAAAGAACTTGGAAAGAATAAAATAGTAAAAAGCCTTGCAAAATTGTAAAAGAAAAAGTATGTTGTATTGCTTGATCGTAAGAGGAAAAAGTTGTTCTCTCCCCCAAACACACACGTTTGAGGTTGTTTTTATAGAGAAAACATGATCAATGCGGTCATTTACTGCTCATAATTGCATTGATCCGCATTAATCATGTAGGTTACAATTTGACCGAAACGGCTAGAATTTGAACTATCTTGGGCTTCGCGTGGATCTTCCGAACCCTTTCTTGTTGACTCCGAACTCTTGCGTCTTGACGCTGCCGCGAACCTCGAGCAATATTCTCCTCGCTTCGGCCTTCTTTTATGCGAACTATATGTTGAATAAGAGCGAACTCCGTACTGGTAAAGATCGAGCTCTTTAATAAACTGAATCAAACTTCCGACAGGTCGAGCTCGATTCTCGCAATGAAACATCTAGAAATCTAAGAGGATTATTATGTAATAATGACGTGGACAGATCCAAGTGGATCCAACCGAAGATGTGTGGGATCCGACCCCAACACTAATGAACATGAACATAAACCCAGAAATGCATAAAAACTTCATATTAGCAAGATCTCAACAAGATGAACAACTTTGTAGAAGAAATCAAAAGCAAATACTCAATAGATTAAGAGAAATCTGGATTACAAAGATGAAGAATACACTAATTGTTTTGCAGAATAAAACTTAGTTTTAGGAAATTAAGAGAAACAACTTATTTATAGTAAATACTAGGAAGTCCTAAAACACAAAACGACAAAGTTTTAAAGCGGTTTAAGAGAGTACTCGACCCTTGTGATCGAGTAGGAGCAATCGAGTAAAGTTGACGTCTTGGTGGATTCTTGCTCCAGTCATGATGTAATGCTTCATCCTCTTCTCTTCCTTATGCTCAATGTCTGGTTGAGTGCGGATCTGAGAAGCCTCTGAAGCGTGCAGTCGAGTAGGTTGGTGGAGGGTACTCGACCATGTTGGTCGAGTATGTGATCGAGCATGATGTTGCAGGAGATGGTTGAGTGGCCTGAGTGGTCGAGTGCTTCTGTCGAGTAGGTGATCGAGTGCTCCTGTCGAGTATGTGATCGAGTGCTTCTGAGGATTATCTCCTGGAGATACTCGATCGTGTAATCCGCTTGGTAATGAGAGGATGTGGTCGCGTGTCTTGAGAGGATGGCTGCTGAGAGTGCTCGACTGAGTGCTCGACCTAGTGCTCGACTGAGTGCTCGACCTGGTGCTCGACTGAGTGCTCGACCTGGTGCTCGACTGAGTGCTCGACCTGGTGCTCGACTGAGTGCTCATTAGTAGCTCCAAATCACCTGAAAACCAAAGAAATGTGCAACATGCATGCAAGGCTATCCTAAACATGTAAAGTGACGACAAGTGATGAGAAATGGTATGAAACAATGACAAAATGATGATAAAGTGATGCTAAATGGATGCTTAAAACATGTAAAATATAGACATATCATGGTACATGGAAGGAATCATGTTGCAAAATGATATGTGCCCACCATGACTCTCATTGATTATCGGATTGGCTATGACACTTATGATGACCAAATAAAAGAAAAGGAATAACATATTACGCCGGCCTTATGTTTTCTGACTAGCAAAAACTATAATAGTCTGTACTAACGAATAAGTGGGAGAATGTAAGAAATATTTCATAATATAATAAATATCTCATAATGTAATAAATATTTCATATCTCTATTATGTGGTCGTATAGTCATCGTCGGTTTTCTATCAGAATTATTATTCCGTAATGTATAATTGGTAACCTAAACGAGTTTTCCGCTCATGGACAAGTGGCGAAGATGCAAGAGCATACGCATTAAAGGCGAACGACAAATGTCACAGAATGGCGATATGCATCGCATAACGGCGACAAGTGTCGTGGAACGGTGGCAAGTGTCGCGTAAAGGCGACAAATGTCAAGGAGTCACGACGTGTCATGATTACGATGCGCATGCGTGACAAGTGTTACGATTACGATGCGCATGCGTGACAAGTGTCACGATTACGATGTGCATGCGTGAGAAGTGTCACAATTACGACGTGTGTCAAACTCCTACGCTTCCACTTGTCAAAGATGCCTCCGGCTCTACTTTGATGGACGGTCGAGATCAATCCGGAGAAAACCCTAAAAGCGTTAGTTTGTTAATCTCACTAATATCTTTCAAAATCGTTAGTTTCTGTTTTCTAGGTTTGATTATTCTAATGATGCTTAAGAAACGCTGCAACATAGAAATGCAGTATTACAAACAATCTCTCGCAAAAGGATTGCTATTTTAAAAAAGTGTAAGAGAAACATGACGTGACATCTTGAGAGGGCTTTATAAAAAAGCTGATGTGAATGGTTTAAGAGGCCTCAATGAGCTTCTTTTATTAGTAAGAGGTGTTTCGTAATTTCAATTTTACAACATAAACAAGATTAAATGGTGATCTAGATGAGTAAATAATACCTCTTTTATATGCTTTTAGAGTAAATCTCCTAAATTTTTTTGAATGGCACATCTCTTTATTATAACTATTCGTTTTTTTTTTGTTTAACTTACAAAAATTTTACTATCCTAAGAAATATTTCTCAAGATTATGATTTTAATCATAATTTCTTTTTTACACTTTTACTTTTAACCGTTTTTAATTATATTTGAAAAATATTTATGATATAACGTAAAATTTGGTGAAATCTACAAACAAAGTCAAATATTTGAATTTATTGTCATAATAATTTAATATATAAATATAATAAAAATGTAAAGCAATATGAAATGAGTCTCATAACCTAATATGATAAATAATTATCTAGTTGAGATGTAAGAAAATCGAAAATTTTATCCAGAAGCTAAAAAATTGAAATAATTTTTTAATTGACGAGTTAGCATTTATTTGATTGATGCCAAGGTCTATTCTCCCGTTCGAGACTCCTTCTTTGGCATTTTTCGAACAGGTCAGAGTAAATTGTTAAAGTAAAGAGCTTAAAAGAAATTAAAACTCAGGTATTATTAGAAAATTCCAAATGCAAATCCTCTCTACAATAGGAGACGACGCTCTTGCCATCAAATGACCTACAAAACTCACCCTCTACTGCTCTTTCTAGAGCTTATCTAAATACAAAAGCAAAAGATTTAAAATAGAAAAACATCCATTTATCCCATAATCTGAGATATCAATCATTTAATTCAAGAATCTCTCAATTGCCTTGATTGGTACTTCCTTCTTCTCCCATATGTGATTCAAAGTTTTCCAGCTTGGACACTGTGATTATGACCAGATTTGCTATCATAACTATATTTTTGTCATTTGTCAAAAAATTTATTTTCTTAAAATGAAAATAATTAATCATTGTCTTAGAAAATGATTTCGAGTTTCGCTTCTCTTTATCATTCGAACAATACAGAAACAAATATTTAAGAGAGTTACATTTTTATTATAAATACTAGGACTAAGGACCTCCGCGATGTCGCGGAAAAAAATATTTCAAAAATTGTTTAAGAAAATGTCAAACGAAAAATCATAGTGAATTGTAACAATTTTAATTTTTTTAATAATAAATCAATATATATTTTACAAGAAAAATATGATAAAGAAAACTCCCACAAGCATCTATTAAGTATATTAGTATTAGAAAAACATTAATTTGTAAATAAAAAAATCTTCACAATTGCAAAAGGTATCAAATAAAGCAAATTTTACAAAGGTTTGATAAATAAATGTTCATTGGTTCATCAAATAAACAAAATGCTACTATGTTAAATTATAGCAATAATTTATTTAAATATATTTAAATATAGTTTAGGAATTAAATGTTTTTTAAAATATGCCGAACTTTAACTGAGAGACACGACAGTAGATATCAAATATACCAAAAGTTGCAACGGTTCGTCATATATACCAAATGTTGCAATGGTCCATCAAGTATACTAAAAATTACAGTGGTTCATAAAAGAAATCCAAAAGTTGCAATGATTCATCAAATAAACCAAATATTGTAATAATTCAATTAAACGGTTACAATCTCATCTAAATACGTTTTAGTAATTAAAAATTAAGAATTTAAAATAATAATTCTTGAAAAGTTACACAGACGGTAGATGGTTAAATGTTATAATGATTTATAAAATAAACTTAAAGTTGTGATTGTTCGTGAAATAAAATAAATGTTGCAATGGTTCAACTAAACGGTTGCAACCGTTTTATGAAGAGTTACAATAAAAAGAGATAATCGTAGAAAACATTTACTCGGATTGCAACTATTTCAAAAAACATAACATAAAATATATTTTTTAGTTTTTAAAAAATAAATAAAATGTTACGATATACCAAAAGTTGCAGCAGTTCGTCAAGTTCGTCAAATAAACTAAAGATTACAACGGTTCATAAAACAAAACCAAAAGTTGCAATGATTTGTCAAATAAACCAAATGTTGCAACGGTTCAGTTAAACGGTTACAATCTCATTTAAATACATTTTGGTAATTAAAAATTAAAAATTAAAAAAATAATTTATGAAAATTTATACCGAGAGACGAGACGGTAGATAATTAAATGTTATAGCGATTTATAAAGTAAACCAAAGGTTGCAATTTTTCGTGAAATAAACTAAAAATTGCAATGATTCGAATAAACGGTTGTAACTGTTTATGACAATAAATATACACAACCGTAGAAGACATTCGAATTGTAATTTTCTAAAAAAACAACTGTAAATATTTATTATAGTTTAAGAAAAAAATTTAATGAAAAACTGCGATTAAAATATACAACCGTTCACAAGTACAAAATGCATTTATTGAGATTGTTATTGTTATTAGATTCAATATTTTTTTTTGTACCATATGCGTTCATTTACCACTCATGTATTTCCTACCCTTTTTTTTTTTTTTTTTTTTTTGTCAACAACTATATTAAATTGGCTCAAATGAGCAAATGTCGTGGTAAATTGTTTACATAGGTGATAAGTTGCGGCTGGGTACGAATATTTTGAGCCAGTTTATCTGCTTTCACATTCGCATTTCGAGAAACTAAAGATAATGAGAATACGTCGAACTCTTCTTTATCGCTCTGAATCGCCTCTAAGTATGTTGCGAATGCTGACCACTCTTGCGGGAAAGACACCATCTTCACCAGGTCTGAGAGTCTGTAAAGAAAGCTACTTTTCCCTTGTCTTGGCCGATCATACATCTCATCGCCCAAATTAATGCTTCGACCCCTGTGTGAAGTGAGGTTAAGCTTATTCGAAGATTAGCAGCTCCCATGTCTTGCGTTCCATCATTCGGGTTAGAACAAAACTAACCTAATCCGGAGAATCGATCACTCTCCTTCCAAGACCCATCTACATAACACTGAAACCATGAAACATGGAAAACCTTGTGAAACGCATCTAATTTCGGCGGAAGTTGGAGTTTATACGCCACAGCGCCTACTCGTTCAATCACCTTGTACGGGCCAACGTATCTTGGACTCAACTTTTTCCTTGTTGAAAACCGTCCGTTTCCCTTATACGTTACGGCCTTAAGATACACCAAGTCTCCTACTTGGAATTCCAACTCCTTACGACGCTTATCCGCATAGGTTTTCTGTCGGTCTTGGGCTTCCTTTAGTTTGATCTTAAGGAACTTCATCTTTTCGGTGGTTTCATCCATAATCTTCGGACCGAACAACATGCGTTCGCCCACCGGCGTCCAACATAGCGGCGTCCGACATGCTCGTCCGTACAACGCCTCGTAAGGTGACATGCCAATACTAGCTTGATAGCTATTGTTATATGCAAACTCCACCAACCTTAAGTACTTCTCCCAATTCCCACCCCAATCCAAGACACATGCACGCAACATTTTCTCAAGGGTTTGAATCGTTCGTTCGGATTGCCCATCCGTTTGCGGGTGGTACCCCATACTTAGGTTCACTCTCGTTCCCAAAGCTTTTTGAAAAGCTTTCCAAAAATGCGATGTGAACCTTGTATCCCGATCCGATACAATGCTTACCGGCACTCCATGTAATCGGACTATCTCGTCGATATACCTTGCGGCTATATCTTCGGCTCCATCCATTTCGGAGATTGCTATGAAGTGTGCGGACTTAGTCAATCTATCCACCACTACCCAAAACGCATTATGCTTAGACTTAATCCCCGTAGGCAACCCGGTAACGAAGTCCATCGTTACATGGTCCCATTTCCATTCGGGCATGGGTAAGTTTTGTACTAACCCACTTGGTACTTGATGTTCCGCCTTTTACAAGTTGGCACGTCGAACACTTGGCAACCCATGCGGCTACATCCTTCTTCATCCCGACCCAATGGTAATACCTTTTTAGGTCTCGGTACATCTTATTGGACCCTGGATGAATCGAGAACTTTGATTGGTGCGCTTCTTTAAGGATTTCTCCCTTCAAACCCTTGTCATTCGGCACACATACTCGACCGTTCACCACTATGGTACCATTGTTCGATGTTTGGTACTCCGTTTTATTGTTTTTCGCCCAAGTGTTCAACTCCTCGTCCTTCTCTTGGGCCAAGCGAATTCTACTAAGTAGATCGGCTTGATCGGCCGTACCTAAACCCAATGGTTCAAGATCCTTGGATAACGCATTCAAATGCAATGTCCCCATCATGTTAACCAAGTCCACTTGGTTTTTCTCCGCTTCTACGTCAAAACGTCTCTTACTTAAGGCATCAGCAACTTGATTTGCCTTTCCTGGATGATAGGCAATATCTAAGTCGTAATCCGCCACAAATTCCATCCACCTTCTTTGCCTTAGATTTAACTCCGGCTGGGTGAATATGTACTTAAGACTCTTGTGGTCCGTGAAGATTTGGACCTTGGCTCCAAAGAGATACGATCGCCAAATCTTCAAGGCAAACACCACCGCGGCCATTTCCAAGTCGTGTGTAGGGTAATTTCCCTCGTGTTTACGCAATTGCCTTGAAGCATAAGCGATTACACTACCCTTTTGCATCAATATGCTTTCTAGTCCCGTGATCGATGCAGACTATGTAAGGTTCACCTTCCTCCGGTAACACCAATATCGAAGCGCTTGTTAACATAGCCTTTAACTCGGAGAAACTCTTCTCACATTCCTCCCACCATTGGAACTTAGTATCCTTTCCGGTTAATCGAGTCATTGGTTGGGACATACTCGCAAAGCCCTTTACGAATCTTCGGTAATATCCCGCCAACCCGAGGAAACTCCTAATCTCCGTGGCATTCTTTGGTCGTGGCCAATCCTTAATGGATTTGATTTTCTCCGGATCTACGGACACTCCTTGTTCCGACACTATGTGTCCGAGGAATCCGATACTCCTTTGCCAAAATGAGCATTTGCTTAACTTCGCAAATAACTTCTGTTCCTTTAACCGCTCTAGCACCGCCCTTAGATGGTTTTGATGAGTTTCCCACTTCTTAGAATAAACAAGTATGTCATCGATAAAGATGATCACAAATTCATCTAAAAATTCCTAGAAAACACTATTCATCATCTTCATAAAGGCTGCCGGTGCATTGGTTAGTCCGAATGGCATCACTACGAACTCATAGTGGCCATACCTCGTCCGGAAGGCCGTCTTCCGAATATCCGATGGTTCTATCGGAATTTGATGATATGCCGATGCCAAGTCTATCTTTGAGAACCACTTAGCGCCTCCGAGTTGGTCCAACAACTCATCTATCCGGGGTAATGGATATTTGTTCTTTACCGTAACTTTATTCAATCCCCGATAGTCAATGCATAGCCTAAAGCTACCATCCTTTTTCTTTACAAACAAGACCGGTGCACCCCATGGTGAACTACTTGGTCTAATAAATCCTTTATCTAACAACTCCTCTAATTCTTTCTTTAGTTCCGCTATTTCCGCTGGTGCCATCCGGTACGGAGCTTTAGATATCGGAGTTGTTCCCGCTTCGAGTTCAATCGTGAATGGATCGGACCGGTCTGGTGGTAAACCACTCACGGCCTCAAACACATCTGAGAACTTGTTTGCAATCGGAATGTCTTTCAACTCCACTATTGCCCCAACTTCATGGGTTGTGATTGTGGCTATGTATGCCTCACACCCTTTCTCGAGCATCCTTTCCGCTTGGATTGCCGAGATTACTAAACTTCCCGAAGTTGTCCTTATTCCTTGGAATTTCAACATTCCTTCCCCCCTCTCGAATTGAATCCATCCTCGGTGACAATCAATATGTGCCTAATACTTTCCCAACCAGTCCATACCCAAAATATCATCGTATTTCTTGAGTTGGACAACGATTAAGTCCATAGGCATATTAACACCGTTGACTACAACCGAGATTTCCCGAACCACACCGGACGGATACATTGCTTATCCGCCGGCGGCTCTAACCATTCCATATTCGGTGTTTGGTTCTTTATTGAACCCACCTTTTTCAACCATCTCGGAACTCACAAAACAACGTGTAGCTCCGGAATCAAATAAGGTGTATGTTTCTACATCACCTATATACAAGGTCCCTACACATTCCCCTAGAATGCTGAGTACCCCAATCCGTTTATGCATGATGCGATGCAATTACGAATTAAAATTAAGATCACAAGGACTTACCAGTGATCGCCCTGAAGTTCCCGGCCTTGTTAGCATCCTCCGACAGTTCGTAAACTCGCGGTGCTATGGCCTGCCTCTTAGGCGGAGGTGGTAATCCATTTCCGCTCTGGTTTGCCCTTTGTGCGGCTTACTTTTCCACTTCCAGCTTCGGACACTCCCTCTTAAAGTGTCCCGCTTTCCCACAATGGTAACAAGTCCTTGGTTCTTCAGCGAGAACTTTTGGTTGCCCCGAATCCATCCTTGGACAGTTTTGAATCTCGTAGTCCTTACTTCCACACCGGCCACATGCACCAATGGCCTTCCAGCAAATCCCCCCATGATTCTTTCCGCAAGTCAAACATTCTGCCCGCTTAGTACCGGACTTGGTGTCATCCACCTTGTCCCATTTCCGCTTCTTATCCATGGGTTTACTTGGTTGGTTAGAATGACTCGGAAACTTATCCCGATTTCTGAGTTTTTCTTCCTCAATTCCGATTTCGATCATAGCCGCCCTTTCCACCAATTCGAAGACCGAATTAAAGGTACGGATTAAGCAATGGTTACGGATCTCCACCCTTAACCCACGGATGAAACGACGCACTTGAGACTGCTCATCCTCGAGCTCTCTTCCAACGTATCGCCTAAGGCAATTAAACTCCTCATCGTATTCCCGCACCGTTCGGTTGCCTTGTATCAAATCCAAGTAGGCACACTCAAGCTTGTCCCATACCGCCAGAGGGAAAAACTTCTTGTTAAACTCCTCCTCAAAGTCCGAAAAGGTTTGGATTTGATCACCCTTACGTTTCTCCACGGTCAGCCACCAGTTATGCGCGTCTCCTTCCAAGAAGTGAATCGCAATGTCCTTCCGGTAATCCTCCGGGCACCGAGTGGAGTTAAAGTTTCTTTTGAGCCGAGTCCTCCACTCATCCACCACGATCGGATCGGAACTCCCCGTGAAGTGACTTGTTCCCAACTTCGAGACGTGCTGGAGTAAACTCAAGTAGCCCCCCTCTTCCTTGAAGAGTTCGTAGGCAGATTGACTTCAACAATCTGCACATCTACGTCCGCATCCGCGTCCGTTTTGTTCTCCTTCACTTGTACCACAGGATCCGGTACGAGTGCCTTAGTCAATGCGGCCATTTGTACCATCATAGCCTTCATCGTTTCCCATTGTTCTTGGGCCGATGGAAGTGCGTTCGGATTCTCCTTCCCATCCGTTGCACAACTGTTCTCCGGAGTTTGATGAACCGGAGACTTTTGTCCAGCCACAGGTCCGGCCGGATTTGTCCCATCAAGCGTTGTTTCGACACTTGTTTCCTTGGTAACTTGTGTCTCCTCGGCAACCAACGTCTCCTCGACGACGTCTTTACCCTTATCCTTCTTACTCTTTTCCATTTTGTTGCTCTTACCCATCTGCGAAAAACTTTAAAGTTAGTTACGGTAACTCATACTAAATCGCAAGAGAGTAAGAAACAACTACCGTGAGGACCCATAAGCCGATGAGTGGTGATTCTCAAAACCCGCACTAATGGTCCTAGAACCAAGCATGCTCTGATACCAACTTGAAAGACCCCGATCCGTCAAATTTTAGGGCCATTTCCTTAAGACAATTCGATTTACGATATTCTGAGATTCATTACTTGGAGACAATATGCGATAATAGAGTAAACAAAGAATCGGATACTTTATTAGATATTTAAAAGGATTCGATACAACTTATGAGTTTGCATATAAGCTATTACAAGTCATATAATCGATCCTATTCTACCCGATTCATCACCACCCATCTTCCCGGCCTTGAGTCTCTCACGCCTAAGCCAAGTCCTTCCCACGATCACCATCCTTTCCTGAAAGTCAAAGAGGCATAAGTATCTGTTTTACTTATTATATGCAAGTCCATGCAATGCTCTCTAAGCCTTTTAACCACCCGGAACGAAGAACAGATCGGAGAGTGGAAGTATGCGCATCAGTTCGGCCGATTCACAGTAGATCTTAACAGATCCGCCGATCCTCCGCCGAGCCGCATCCCCATTTCAGCCGATCCGCCATTCGAACCAAGTTTATGCATGATATGAATGATCCCCCGATACTAAAATATCACCCTAATCGTTCCGGACTTCTTCTAAGTCATTGGAACAATCCCTAGGCTAGATCGTACGTATCATATCTCCTTAGGTTTGGACACAAAGTCTAGAACCGTCTCACCTTCGATCACACCGATCGTAACTCTCTTTTAAGTGTTTTCTCTCAAGATGTTCTCCGAGTGTTTATGAATTTTCTCTCCGTTTTCCGTGTCTGAAATTGCCCCAAATGCCTTGTATTTATAGAGTATCGTTTGGAAAACCATTTCCCAACCGTTTCTTTAAAAGGCACCTATTCGGCCATAATCGCCCGTTTGTAACCGTCATCCGTAACCGCCCAACCGCTCCTCCGTAACCGCCCAACCGTCCTTCCATAACCGCCCAACCGTCCCACCGTCGGACAGTTACCCGAGCTGAGCTGAGCTACTCGGCAGCTGGTCGAGCTAGCTGAGCTACTCGATAGTTACTCGAGCTTAGCTGAGCTACCCGGAAGTACTTCGAGTTTAGTTGAGCTATACGTGAACTGGTTTGGCTACTTAGCGTGCATTATTCTCCTTCTCCGAGCTAATGGGTAGCTCCTATCTAGACTTGTCCGTGTTTCTCCTATTTTTCTCGGACCAAGTCTCATCCGACGATCCTATTGAGGATCGCGGGCGTTACAGGTATCCCGGTTTAGCATGTTAATGGGCTAAAGAAGGAAGATCGCCTAGCGATCTTAACTCGAAGAAGAGAGATCGCCGAAACCGACTTCCCTACTTATGAAAAAGGAAGTTCTCCTTAAACAAAAAGGAGAATCGCGAAAAGAAAGGAAAAGCAGAAGAATCAAGCCCCAAAAATGAGAAAGTTTAACTTATCTTTAAACCGTCCTAGTCTTGTATAAAAAGGGGGGTCTGTCCCCTATTCAAAAGATCCGCAACTTTATGCAAAAACCCTAATTGTTCTTGAGCAAAACCCTAACTTTGTCTCTATGCAATAAAATTCATCTTTCTTTCGAGTCTTTGATCAGAAATAGCAAGAGAGTTAATTGAATTTGGTTTCCTCCTTTAAACAAATTCATTTTTTGATATTCAGAATCAACAATTGGCGCCGTCTGTGGGGAAGACAAACAACTCTCTTCGCATTTTATTCATCCACTACTCAATGAACGCTCATCAAGCTTATACAATCAGATCCGTCTCCTTGTAGGGAAACCTCCCGTCAGAGTCTAATGAACCAGGTGACGCATAACATGTTCACGGATTTCCCCGAAAAACAGCTTTCCAGGTAATCTAACCATGGTTAAATCGGATATCTTTTCTGAGAGTTATCGCCATTTTTCTGAAGTCGATGTTGTCGGTTTCAATACAGATTCGTTTAAATAGACCAATCTGCCTCGGGACCGATTTTCTGACAAGTCACAATGACTCTCGCAACGGGTAATATGTTCACGGATTGCCCCAGATATTAGCTTTCTAGAGAATCAAACCACGCCTCGATCACATACCTCTTCTGAGAGTTATCTCTGGTTTTCTATATCGGATATAGTCTGTTAAGACTACAAATCCGTCTGAATAGTCCAGCTCGCCTCGGGGCTGATTTTCCGACAAATCACAGAGAATATTGTTACGTTGGTCCCTCCTCAAAGCCAAGGAGAATTGTAACTCAAGAACACAAGAACTGTTTTTATCAATTTTCAAGTCTACCTCATTACCATGACTTAGAAGTCTTTAAATACACAAAAGAAAGCAAAGGACCGTTCACAAATCCTACAAACTAGGAAACATGGAGAAATGGGAATGTGGAGATCAATCCCCTAAAACTTAGGAACGCATGATCGTAATTCTTCTTTTCACTATGAGACCTGTACCAATTCTTCTCCGGTTTAATCTTGGTTATGATCTTATCAATACTCCACCCTCCAAAGAACCTTGTCCTCAAGGTTCGTAGAAAAGCTTGTGCATCTTTCCAGGTTGCTTTTGTCGGTGAAAGTCCTTTCCATTGCACCAACACTTCAGTAATGGGTTTCTTTCCTTGTTGCTTCTTCCTCTTCTCTGCCTTTGACACTTTCTTCCTCTTTTTCCCTGTCCGTGTCGTCTTCCTCTTCCTCCCGTATCTGTGTCTTTTTAGTGAAGTGTGATGGTGGCGCCTAATCGGAAGCGTTCGTGCTCGTCCATGTCTTGGTGAAGTTGTTGATCGTTTGAGTGAGGAAGTCACCAATGGTTGAGGTTTTGTTGAAACCTGCAAATCATTGACCATCTCCACGTTAGCTGGCCCGTTGGAGTTCTTCATCGTTTTCCTCCAAACTGCTGCCTCATCCTTCCAATATTGCCTCAGTTTCTCCATCTCCTTGTGTAGATCACGTTTAAGACCGGCAATACACTCATTCATGGCTATACGTAGAACTGCCATCGTTTGCTCTTCATCGTTGTCATAGACATCAAGGATACGAACTCCATAGATGCCATCATAGAGATCCATGGATTCTGGTTTTTTTTTTTTTTTTGTGGTTTTCGTGGTGGAATTTTGAAGGTGGTTTGTTGAACGTTGATTCACGAAGAATGCCGTCAACAAAAGGATAGAACTGCTCTGATACCAATTGTTATGTTGGTCCCTCCTCAAAGCCAAGGAGAATTGTAACTCAAGAACACAAGAACTGTTTTTATCAATTTTCAAGTCTACCTCATTACCATGACTTAGAAGTCTTTAAATACACAAAGGAAAGCAAAGGACCGTTCACAAATCCTACAAACTAGGAAATATGGAGAAATGGGAATGTGGAGATCAATCCCCTAAAACTTAGGAACGCATGATCGTAATTCTTCTTTTCACTATGAGACCTGTACCAATTCTTCTCCGGTTTAATCTTGGTTATGATCTTATCAAATATCGTAAGGAGTAATATATCTACAGATCGCCCCGACAATTAGCTTTCTAAAGAATCTAACCTTGCTCAAATCAAAACAACCTTTCGAAAGATATTGGCGTTTCTCTCAAGAGGGTGCGGTCTGTCGAAGCACAGATCCGTCTCTATTCGACCAGCCGACCTCGGAACCCAATTCCCGGCGATCTAGAAAGCATCGCGAGACAATCTTAATATCAACGGAAAGCCCCAAGGCTTATCTTTCAATAGGGACCAATTTCGTCTTTATCTCTGAATGCTTCCTATAGTTATTACTGTTTCCATGCAACATATGACATCTGTCAAATTGCAGACTCGAACTGCGGGAACAACTGGGTTAGAAGGTAAATTCCCAACGATTCAGAAAACATGAATAGCCCATCTACATATTGTCATGAAGCTCTAAGGCTTATCTTTCCAACAAGATCGACTTTGCTTCATTCGATGCTGTCTTCCGAGAGTTATAAGTGTTTCTCTCAGACATGCATAGTCTATCAGATCACAGATCCGTCTACATCCGATCTGCCAGCTTTCAGATCGATTTTCCGGCGATCTAAAAGGAACCAAGACCCTATCTGCGCATCATTCTGAAGCTACAAGTCTTATCTTTCTAAATAATCCGACCTTGCCTCTATTGATGATGTCCAGCAAGAGTTCTCACTGTTTTTCTGCGACGAGCGCATCCTGGCCGAAACCATAGAGCGGAGTTCCGCTGTTATCAGATCAGACACTTTTGAGATTGATTTCCCGTCGATATGGAAAGATCTAAGAATCATCCTACACTTCATTCTGAAGCCCCAAGGCTTATCTTTCTGTAGAGACCAATCCGTCTCTATCGTTGAACTCCTTCTAGGTTGGGGAACATGCTACATCATCACTGCTACCATGCTTTGATCGTATCATTGTCACTTGAGATCACCAACTCAGAGTGCAACTCTATCAACCCAAGAGTTCACCGCACCTGACGGGTCGTCAAACGGACTTAAGATCAAGAAGTTATTCATCTTGCTTCCTTTCCAAGAAACAATTGAAATAGTCCTCAATGCGCTAAGTCTAATATAATGGTGTGCAACTAGAGCTATTGCGAGACCTTTTCCCAACGCATTAGAAAGAGTTAAGGTTCGATTGGCCCAGAGTCGTCCAAACCTGCAGAAATTTGGAAACAAAGTTTTTGTCACAGCAACTTCACCAAATCGTGGAAGCTTTATTCAATATCCGATTTGACTGAAATTTGGAGGAGACCTTCATGGAACTACAATCTAAAGACTCAACGGTGGGATCGAAAGCCGAACGATTCAAACAAAAGTTATCAGCTATTCTCCGAATCAGCAAAAAGCAGTACACCAACAAGCGACTATGGAATATCACTTACAATCGCCAATTAGTCCCCCGATCAATGACATGATCTCCAATTCCGTCTCCGTTTCGACGACCTCTCTCATAAAAGATAAGTTCAATTACTTTCTTACATATTAATTAAGCTTTATTGACATTCTTGCTTACATCGCTAGCATTCATCCTTGCTTCTCTCTTTCTAACGCAAAGATGAGACCTCCTCTAACAGACAACATCTCAAATGTAGATTTCCATACAAGAACGTTTACAATCTCAGAGATTCAGATCGTCATGTCGCAGATGTCATGGTCTCCATCTCCAAACTGCTAAGATAAGTGTAATCGATTATAATCTAATAAGTATAGCTCAATCATATATATGCATTCTCTGTTATATTTTTTGCATAAACTTGCAAAAACGCTCGTCTATCGAGCACAAAAAAAAAAAGAAAAAAAAAAAAGACCACGAGCTCGGGAATCCGACCTCTCCATTGCAATTCGAACTACGAATGGCTTGATCCCCTAACCGGGTACGTAGGCAATCCTTCGTAAGGATGCAGCTATACCACTTAATAAAATTAAAGTTTGCATTCTCAAAACGGAATTCGCTTTAAGATTGGTAACAGATCAACTCTCGGCACCCCCACCCTGGCCAAGTGTTCAATGAGCGTCTCACATTGATGTAGTGGTGAAATAATTCACGCCCTTCTAGAATCTTAATTTTTCTAGAAGGGATAGCCGAGACCAGTATCTCGCACTTAAGCTCTGGTTCGGACAGAAATATAAGCCGAACCTTGTATTTCGCGATCTGCCGAACAGATGCTCTACGGGGAGTAAGCCGAGCCCAACATCTCGCTCCCCAAACAATATGCTGAGTCGCCTCACTTATTTTTGATACAGAGCCCAAAACTCCCTCTTTAAATTAAACATAGGACTATTGGGCATAAGCCGAGAGACGTCTCGCGCCCAGTACACGCCGAATACTTTTATATATAAAAGTCAAGCTCAGTTTCGCACTTAACATCTAACCCGAACTTAGACAGAACAAATCGGTTGTGACGTCGGGTGAAAACCAGTCCGCCCAAAAGCCGAGCTCGAAGCTCGTAGATGACTTATAATTTAGTCGATCTTAAAACTTAATTTCAAGATTAGGAATACGATCTGGTTAATTCATAATCAACCGACAAAGGTTCACAAAAGACATAAACTTGTTCTTAAGGACAAAAACCTTTTATTAAGATATAAAAATTTGAAAGATAAGAGTGGTTGACATAAGTCAACACTTAAAAAAAAACTGGTTTGGAATACCAAGCGATAATTTAACAGCTCGGCTGCAGCTTTCCTGGCTCGCAGTTCGCCCAGCTAACAGCTTGTCTGCAGCTATCCTAGTTTGCAGTTCGCCTAGCTAACAGCTTGTCTGCAGATTTCCTAGCTCGCCGTTCGCCCAGCTAACAGCTCGTCTACAGTTTTCCTAGCTCGTAGTTCGTCTAGCTAATAGCTCGGCTGCAGCTTTCCTGGCTCGCAGTTCACCCAGCTAACAGCTTGTCTGCAGCTTTCCTAGCTCGCAGTTCGCCTAGCTAACAGCTCATCTGCAGCTTTCCTAGCTCGCAGTTCGCCTAGCTAACAACTTGTCTACAGCTTTCTCAGCTCAAAGTTTATCTAACTAACGGCTCGTCTACAACTTTCCTAGCTCGCAGTATGCCCGCCTAACAGCTCGTCAACAGCTTGGAGTTCATCAACAAGTCGCCTAGGTGGAAACTCATCAACAACTTGCTTAGCTAACAGCCCATCATCATATTTCCTAGCTCGCAGCTCGTCAATAGAGCTAATAGCTTGTCAGCTGCTAACAGTTAAAGCTCGGGATAGCAACACCCGTCACGAACAGAATCTCATAGCACCAAATCTCAATTTGAGGAGCATTGCGTGTCTCTTTCCTTCGTTAAAAGTTTTGAAGCAACACAAAATGGCTTTTGCTTGCGTCATCATGAATTTTGATCACCAATGGAACAACAAAACAACCCGGAAAATTATGGTATTTGATTGAATAATCACTAATAGTCACACGAAGCCACAAAAAAAAGTGGATCACGATTTGAGGAGCTGGAAAACATATCAACGGATTGCCAAGACAGATAGCTATCCATATAGTCCAATCTCGTTTCAACCGAAGCTATGTACCGAAAGTTACATGCGCTTCTCTCCAGCAGATACGGCAAGACGAAACACTGATCAATGGTTATAAGACCAGTCGACTTAGAAATCAATTTCCAAGAAGATTCCTAATGTGGACATCAAGTCAACATCAGCTGGGATCAACATATATGATGGTCTAGCCAAGGATAAAGGAGAGACGATCTTCCTTGGGGAACCCGTCATGGATAAAGGGAAGACGATCTTCCATGATTTGTTCCTTCTAGACCTCAATCTACCCACTATAAGCTGGAATGATCGAGCTACCTTGGAAGATGAGCAAGCTGAGCCACCAGATTACCTAGATCACTCAAGTCCAGGTCGAGCTCACCATACCATCTGCCGAATGAAGCTTAGCTCGAGTGTTCAGTCGAGCTACCTGGTCGAGCTACCTCCACTCGATCTCTGGTCGAGTCTGTCAGTCGAGCTGCTTCCAGTCGACCCCCCTCTGGTCGAGTCTACCACTCGAGGCTGTCCAATTCTGCACAAAACCCGACAAATTGACCGGTCCAATTTAAGTCAACCACATGAACGACTTAGAGAAGAATTCTTGCTGTTTTTAATCAACCATGTGAAGACTACACGACATTTAGGAGCCACCAAAACAGCACCACTTCCTTTTTCATGCTTAAAGGCAAAAGAGAGGAAACTTTCCTTTTCTGGCGAAGCTCTTGCCTTTTCTGCCAGAAGCGTCTCTTTTCCTTTAATCTCGACCCTTCCTCCATCCTAAGAGATCCTAGACGTCCAAAGCAATAGAAAGCCCTAGAAGAAAGCTACAATCTCGCAGCGAAGACCAAAGAAGCGTCCACTTTAATGCCTAACGGCTAGACGACATCAATGGAGAAGATTGTGACTTTTTTTTTATTTTATTTCTTTCCTTTTCTGCATATTTATGGCCGTTGGAGGTCTTGTTCACAAGCCTATATAAGCTCTTTACTTCCTCACTTTGTATTCACGCTATTATCAATTAGAAATTCAGTCTTTTACTTTTGCTTCCAAACAGTCTTGTCTTTGAATCAATCATTTGCGAGTCTAGGTAGTTTATGGAATCAAGCTTCTTATGTTCGTGTAGAGCCTTGGATTCTTGCGAGGAATAGCCCTTGAATCCCTGTCTCTAACCCACGTGATTGTGGAATCAGTCACAAACCGGTTACCCATCATCTAATCGCTTCCATCCATAGCTTATAAGGCTTGAGTCCGTGAGCCTTGTCTTCGTGGAATCTGAGACATGTATCATTTGTATAAGAGCTTCAAAAGCTCCTATCCATCCACTCTAAGCTTGTGCCTGTGTTTCGCCTTAGCTCGAGCAGAAGTCGAGCTGCCTCACTCGAGTCAACTGGTCGAGTCAAGCATCTCTTACCAGGTTAATTCGTTCCTTGTTATTTTTCTTTTGGGAGACGCACCACCGCCTGTTACCATGGAAGCCCTCATGGCAGCTATCACAAACATCACCACTCAAATTATGACTATGCAAGCTGATCTCGAAACGTGTACGACACGCCTTGATCAATGGGAACAACCAAACCAGAATGCACCACCACCACTCCTTCCAAGAAGAAACGTGCAACCTGCTGCTCCAAGGGATCCTCGTCAAGAAGAGGAGCCACCAGACTTACAATAACCGCAGCAGCAACAATTCCAGCCGCCTCCACCACCTGATCCTATACAAGCTGCAAATGACATCATGCAGAGGAACCAAGCTTATCGTAGTCGTTTTAAGGATGATGAAAGAAACTTATCCCCTGAAGTTAAACTCACAGCTCCTACTTTTCCAGGAAAGATTGATCCCGCAGCCTATTTAGAATGGGAAAAGAGAATGGAGCACCTCTTTGAGTATTACCACTACATAGAGCCAAAGAAGATAGCTCTAGCTGTTGAAAGTCTCACAAATGATGCCCTAGCATGGTGGGACCGAGAAGTAGCTGAAAAGAGGAGGCTTAGATACCCACAGATCACACGCTAGCAAGACATAAAGCATGAGCTTCGCAGAAGGTATGTACCCCCTCATTACCATCGCGAGTTGTTAAAACAGTTTCGTGCTTTGTTTCAGGGAACTAGGAGTGTAGAAGAGTATTATGAAGAATTTGAACTCATAAGAAGTTGCATTGAGCTTGGGGAGACCGAGGAGTCTCTCATGTCTCAGTTTGTAGATGGTCTCCAAGACGTATACAACGAAAAGTGGAGACGCAGCCTTACCACACTCTACCAGAAGTTCTTCACCTTGCTATTCAACGTGAGCAACAGATCAAGAAGAAGACAACCACACAAACCAAAACCAGAGATACCTCTTGGAGCCTGCCACAACCAACAACAGTTAGACAAAGGAAAATCTATTTCTGTGGAGTCACGTTTCAAATCAAATGATCACTGTGCAGTACAAGGTAAGTCTACTAACCCTCAAAGATCACATGACATGATTTGCTATAAGTGTCAAGGTAGGGGTCATATAGCAAGAGACTGCCCCCAACAAGCGAGTAATGGTGATTACACCCGATGGGTATGACTCACAAGACGAAGCGGAACCAATGCAAACAGATGGGGAAACTATCTATCCTTATGAAAGAGATATGCTGATGCTCCAAAGGGTTCTCTCTGCTCAATAAGAACCAGATGAACCTGAAAAAAGGGATAATTTGTTCCATTCTCGTTGTACCATCAAGGATAAGGTATGTCATCTGATCGTGGATAGTGGGTCTTGCACTAATATTGCTAGTGTTAATCTTATTCAGAAGCTAGGATTCAACACTACTACTCATCCGAAACCATACAAGCTGAAATGGCTTAATGACAAAGAGGAGATTAAGCTGTCAAAACAAGTGGAAGGGCCATTTTCGATTGGGCAGTACCAAGACCAAGTCTTGTGTGATGTTGTACCTATGCAAGCTGGGCACATTTTGCTAGGGAGACCATGGCAATATGATCGTGAAGTTTTCTACAATGGTCGTACAAACCAGTACTCTTTTTGCCTTAACAACCGTAAGTTTACTTTAGCACCAATAGACCAGAAAGAAGTTCGTGCTATGCAAGCAAGGACTAAGGTTAGTGCTACCACCAGAGTTAGTTTTCACGTTGACAAATCCTCTTATTTATGTCAAAAAACATATATAATTCCCTTGTCTTTGCTAAAAGAGTCACTTTCAGGTTCTGGAACTGAAACGAAGAAAACTACAAACAAGGGACATGGAGTACCTAATACATCCAACCACATTCCCACTCTGGAGCTGAATGCAGCTAGAGGAGCTCTTACTCCATGCTACTTCAAGAAGCACCACCAGATGCACCAAAACACAAAGAACCAATCGCATATCAAGGTAAGGTCCGTAACTCACAAATCCGTATGAAAGCTAACTTGCTTTATCTTGGTGCAGATTTACAAGTTTTGAGGTCAAAACCTTTTCAAGGAGGAGGGTATGATGTGGACATCAAGTCAACATCAGCTGGGATCAACAGATATGATGGTCTAGCCAAGGATAAAGGAGAGACGATCTTCCTTGGGGAACACGTCATGGATAAAGGGGAGACGATCTTCCATGATTTGTTCCTTCTAGACCTCAATCTACCCACTATAAGCTGGAATGATCGAGCTACCTTGGAAGATGAGCAAGTCGAGCCACCAGATTACCTAGATCACTCAAGTCCAAGTCGAGCTCACCATACTATCTGCTGAATGAAGATTAGCTCGAGTGTTCACTCGAGCTACCTGGTCGAGCTACCTCCACTCGATCTCTGATCGAGTCCGTCAGTCAAGCTGCTTCCAGTTGACCCCCCTCTTGTCGAGTCTACCACTCGAGTCAGTCCAATTCTGCACAAAACCGGACAAATCGACCGGTCCAATTTAAGTAAACCACATGAACGACTTAGAGAAGAATTCTTGCTGTTTTTAATCAACCATGTGAAGACTACACGACATTTAGGAGCCACCAAAACAGCACCACTTCCTTTTTCATGCTTAAAGGCCAAAGAGAGGAAACTTCCCTTTTATGGCGAAGCTCTTGCCTTTTCTAACAGAAACGTCTCTTTTCCTTTTAATCTTGACCCTTCCTCCATCCTAAGAGATCCTAAACGTCCAAAGCAAGAGAAAGCCCTTGAAGAAAGCTACAATCTCGCAGCCAACACAAGAGAAGCGTCCACTTTAATGCCTAACGGCTAGAAGACATCAATGGAAAAGATTGTGACTTGTTTTGATTTTATTTCTTTCCTTTCATGCATATTTATGGCCGTTGGAGGTCTTGTTCACGAGCCTATATAAGCCCTTTACTTCCTCACTTTGTATTCACGCTTTTATCAATTAGAAATTCAGTCTTTTGCTTTTGCTTCCAAACAGTCTGTCTTTGAATCAATCATTTGCGAGTCTAGGTAGTTTATGGAATCAAGCTTCTTATGTTCGTGTAGAGCCTTGGATTCTTGCGAGGAATAGCCCTTGAATCCCTGTCTCTAACCCACGTGATTGTGGAATCAGTCACAAACCGGTTACCCATCATCTAATCGCTTCCATCCATAGCTTATAAGGCTTGAGTCCGTGAGCCTTGTCTTCGTGGAATCTGAGACATGTACCATTGGTATCAGAGCTTCAAAAGCTCCTATCCATCCACTCTAAGCTTGTGCCTGTGTTTCGCCTTAGCTCGAGCAGAAGTCGAGCTAGCTAGTCGAGCTGCCTCACTCGAGTCAACTGGTCGAGTCAAGCATCTCTTACCAGGTTAATTCGTTCCTTGTTATTTTTCTTTTGGGAGACTTACCACTGCCTGTTACCATGGAAGCCCTCATGGCAGCTATCACAAACATCACCACTCAAATTATGACTATGCAAGCTGATCTCGGAACGTGTAAGACACGCCTTGATCAATGGGAACAACCAAACCAGAATGCACCACCACCACTCCTTCCAAGAAGAAACGTGCAACCTGCTGCTCCAAGGGATCCTCGTCAAGAAGAGGAGCCACCAGACTTACAACAACCGCAGCAGCAACAATTCCAGCCGCCTTCACCACCTGATCCTATACAAGCAGCAAATGACATCATGCAGAGGAACCAAGCTTATCGTAATCGCTTTAGGGATGATGAAAGAAACTTATCCCCTGAAGTTAAACTCACAACTCCTACTTTTCCAGGAAAGATTGATCCCGCAGCCTACTTAGAATGGGAAAAGAGAATGGAGCACCTCTTTGAGTATTACCACTACACAGAGCCAAAGAAGATAGCTCTAGCTGTTGAAAGTCTCACAGATGATGCCCTAGCATGGTGGGACCGAGAAGTAGCTGAAAAGATGAGGCTTAGATACCCACAGATCACACGCTAGCAAGACATAAAGCATGAGCTTCTCAGAAGGTATGTACCCCCTCATTACCATCGCGAGTTGTTAAAACAGTTTCGTGCTTTGTTTCAGGGAACTAGGAGTGTAGAAGAGTATTATGAATAATTTGAACTCATAAGAAGTCGCCTTGAGCTTGGGGAGACCGAGGAGTCTCTCATGTCTCAGTTTGTAGATGGTCTCCAAGACGTATACAACGAAAAGTGGAGACGCAGCCTTACCACACTCTACCAGAAGTTCTTCACCTTGCTATTCAACGTGGGCAACAGATCAAGAAGAAGACAATCACACAAACCAAAACTAGAGATACCTCGTGGAGCCTGCCACAACCAACAACAGTTCAAACACCACCTCTACAAGCCATAGACAAAGGAAAATCTATTTCTGTGGAGTCACGTTTCAAATCAAATGATCACTGTGCAATACAAGGTAAGTCTACTAACCCTCAAAGATCACATGACATGATTTGTTATAAGTGTCAAGGTAGGTCATATAGCAAGAGACTGCCCCCAACAAGCGAGTAATGGTGATTACACCCGATGGGTATGACTCACAAGACGAAGCGGAACCAATGCAAACAGATGGGGAAACTATCTATCCTGATGAAAGAGATATGTTGATGCTCCAAAGGGTTCTCTCTTCTCAATAAGAACAAGATGAACCTGAACAAAGGGATAATTTCTTCCATTCTCGTTGTACCATCAAGGATAAGGTATGTCATCTGATCGTGGATAGTGGGTCTTGCACTAATATTGCTAGTGTTACTCTAATTCAAAAGCTAGGATTCAACACTACTACTCATCCGAAACCATACAAGCTGAAATGGCTTAATGACAAAGAGGAGATTAAGGTGTCAAAACAAGTGGAAGGGCCGTTTTCGATTGGGCAGTACCAAGACCAAGTCTTGTGTGATGTTGTACCTATGCAAGTTGGGCACATTTTGCTAGGGAGACCATGGCAATATGATCGTGAAGTTTTCCACAATGGTCGTACAAACCAGTACTCTTTTTGCCTTAACAACCGTAAGTTTACTTTAGCACCATTAGACCAGAAAGAAGTTCGTGCTATGCAAGCAATGACTAAGGTTAGTGCTACCACCAGAGTTAGTTTTCACGTTGACAAATCCTCTTATTTATGTCAAAAAACATATATAATTCCCTTGTCTTTGCTAAAAGAGTCACTTTCAGGTTCTGGAACTAAAACGAAGAAAACTACAAACAAGGGACATGGAGTACCTAATACATCTAACCACATTCCCACTGTGGAGCCGAATGCAGCTAGAGGAGCTCTTACTCCATGCTACTTCAAGAAGCACCACCATATGCACCAAAACTCAAAGAACCAATCGCATATCAAGGTAAGGTCCGTAACTCACAAATCCGTATGAAAGCTAACTTGCTTTATCTTGGTGCAGATTTACAAGTTTTGAGGTCGAAACCTTTTCAAGGAGGAGGGTAGGATGTGGACATCAAGTCAACATCAGCTGGGATCAACAGATATGATGGTCTAGCCAAGGATAAAGGAGAGACGATCTTCCTTGGGGAACACGTCATGGATAAAGGGGAGACGATCTTCCATGATTTGTTCATTCTAGACCTCAATCTACTCACTATAAGCTGGAATGATCGAGCTACCTTGGAAGATGAGCAAGTCGAGCCACCAGATTACCTAGATCACTCAAGTCCAGGTCGAGCTCACCATACCATCTGTCGAATGAAGCTTAGCTCGAGTGTTCAGTCGAGCTACCTGGTCGAGCTACCTCCACTCGATCTCTGATCGAGTCCGTCAGTCGAGCTGCTTCCAGTTGACTCCCCTCTTGACGAGTCTACCACTCGAGTCAGTCCAATTCTGCACAAAACCCGACAAATCGACCTGTCCAATTTAAGTAAACCACATGAACGACTTAGAGAAGAATTCTTGCTGTTTTTAATCAACCATGTGAAGACTACACGACATTTAGGAGCAACCAAAACAGCACCACTTCCTTTTTCATGCTTAAAGGCCAAAGAGAGGAAACTTTCCTTTTATGGCGAAGCTCTTGCCTTTTCTGCCAGAAACGTCTCTTTTCCTTTTAATCTCGACCCTTCCTCCATCCTAAGAGATCCTAAACGTCCAAAGCAAGAGAAAGCCCTAGAAGAAAGCTACAATCTCACAGCCAAGACAAGAGAAGCGTCCACTTTAATGCCTAACGGCTAGAAGACATCAATGGAAAAGATTGTGACTTGTTTTGATTTTATTTCTTTCCTTTTCTGCATATTTATGGCCGTTGGAGGTCTTGTTCACGAGCCTATATAAGCTCTTTACTTCCTCACTTTGTATTCACGCTTTTATCAATTAGAAATTCAGTCTTTTGCTTTTGCTTCAAAACAGTCTGTCTTTGAATCAATCATTTGCGAGTCTAGGTAGTTTGTGGAATCAAGCTTCTTAGTTCGTGTAGAGCCTTGGATTCTTGCGAGGAATAGCCCTTGAATCTCTGTCTCTAACCCACGTGATTGTGGAATCAGTCACAAACCGATTACCCATCATCTAATCGCTTCCATCCATAGCTTATAAGCCTTGAGTCCGTGATCCTTGTCTTGGTGGAATCTGAGACCGACGAACTAGATGCAACCTGTCAAATCACAGATCCGCACTGCACGATCAACCAAATTAGAAAGCAAATTTCAACAATCCAACAGAAATTACGTGGCGATTTGCATATCAATTTGAAGCCCCGAGGCTCATCTTTGAAGAAAGACCAACCTACACCTTAACTTCGAATTCATCAAAGAGTTATCACAGTATCTCTGCGTCCTCTGCAAAGTAATAACTAGACGATAGGAACGACTCTTCATAGACAAACAATACAACATTACCATCGGAACAACAACTCAGAGCTCAGCCTCTCACCATCTCTGCTTCCATCAAGATAAGTATTTGTGCTTTATACTTTATCATTTAATCTTCACATTCGTTGATTGTTGAAGTCATGCTCTAAATTGAGTCTCGACTCAAAAAGCCTAGTTCACCTAGCATCGAGTTACATTCAAAAAATGAGAATAATTCTCGTAGTTAAGCCGAGCTCAACGCTCGCAATTACACCTATAAATTGAGCCGAGTTCAACGCTCGCTATTATGTCACGAAAATATTTCGTAAAAACCGAAACCTCGCCTTGCATTAAGTCTTTAAGACAGGATAGGCCGAGAGTTCCTCGCACCTTTAAAATAAGTTGAAAAGCTCACGTATCTTACTAACCCAAATTATAATGACATGTTTGCAGCTCATCTGCCCGGCTACCTCGCAGATCGCCAGACAGGTTATCTAGTAACTCATCTAGCAGTTCATCTTGCAACTCGCCAGATAGATCACCTAGCAGCTCATCTGGCACGCAGATCATCTCGCAGCTCGTCAGTAAAATCGTTTGGCAGCTCATCGCAGTACTTTAGCCCATGCTCTTCTGTTCATCCTTCACAGCTGAACACATTCATCGCAGCTGATGTTTCACAACTCTTCGACTCATGACTCGTAGCGCATTCATCGCAGCTCAACAGCTCATGCTCGTCAGGCTCATCAGTTTACCTAACTCACGAGCTTAACCTTGGGTTTTTTATATCTTCGACTCGCGCCAAGCTAGACTGGCGTATCTTGGAGGTTCAGCGGATCGAATTTTAATTCGCATCTTCCTAAGGTATAAGCCGAATATTCACTTTCTTAATTCAGAAATTCCGAATTAAAGTATTCGGATTTTCCGAACTGGGGGAACTAGTTGTTGGTGCAGGAAATTAGCACCTCCGACAATACCGGCCTAAACCGTAAGAATTACGAATAAAACTGAAATTTCAGTTAAACCGGGATATCTCGGTTTAGCCTGTTAATGGACTAAAGAAGGAAGACCGCCTGGCGATCTTAACTCGAAGAAGAGAGATTACCCAAACCGACTTCCCTACTTAAGGAAAAGGAAGTTTTCCTTAAACAAAAAGGAGAATCGCGAAAAAAGGGAAAAGCAAAAGATTCAAGCCCCAAAAAGGAGGACGTTTAACTTATCTTTAAACTGTCCTAGTCTTGTATAAATAGAGGGGTCTGTTCCATATTCAAAGGATCCGCAACTTTATGCAAAAACCCTAATTGTTCTTGAGCAAATCCCTAACTTTGTCTCTAAACAATAAAATTCATCTTTCTTTTGAGTATTTGATCAGAAATAGTAAGAGAGTTAATTGAATTTGTTTTCTTCTTTTAAACAAATTCATTGTGTGATTTTCGGAATCAACAATTATGTTTTCAAACGTAATTATTTTACATTTTTACTAAAATTGTTTTTAATAATCTTTGACAAATATTTACGATATAAAATAAAATTTTCGTTTACATACTATGTCAAATATTTAAATTTATTGTCACAATAATTTAATACATAATTTTTATAAAAAAAATTATTGCAATATAACATAGTACATGATAAAGGAAAAAAAATGAAAATTAGATATCAATTACAAGGGAAATAACAAAAAAGTGAGTTCTCTCGCTCTGCATCTACCCACAAGCACCTTCCTTGCACAGCGAGCGAAGCTCTCTTTTCCTTCTCTCTCGTTTTATGCGCTTCCTCTTCCCCACGCGCCTCATCAATAACTCATCTCTCGGTCTTCTCCGATCCCCACGCACCGCCGCGCCGATCCGTTCTCTCTGGTTTCGCAGCAAGTCTCCGGTCTTCCGATCGGCGACTAGTCCAATAATGGCGGCGGCCGCCTTCTCTTCATCGTTGTCGATTCCTCCTAACTCGGAAGATGCACTTCCTGGGAAGTTATGGATCAAGTTTAACAGAGAGTGCCTCTTCTCTATCTACAGCCCCTTCGCCGTCTGTTTAGCCGCCGGAAATCTCAAGATCGACACATTTCGTCAGTATATTGCACAGGATGTTCATTTCCTTAAGGCGTTTGCTCACGCGTAAGTTCTTTTCTTGGATACTTAGTTTCTCTCTGAATTTCCTGAATTTACATTGATTGTGGATAAAATGATACTTGAGAGTTTCTTTATAGAAGTTGGTGAGTTCAAAATACTGATAATTTTGATGTTGATCCTTTAGAGTTCAAAGTGAAGATGAATGTAGATAGATAATGTTAGAGATTGGAGGTTTTAAAATTAGTCATTGAAAGAAGGGATCTGGAGCTTGTATGACAAATGTAGGAGAAGAAATCAGATTGATACTTTTGTCAATCACCATTTCATTTGTTAACCACAAGTGCTGTTGATAATGTCGTTTGTATTTGAATTCATGCCTCTTACTTTGAGGATTTTTGAAGTTGTTTGTTAATAATATTAAGTTCAGATAAAGAGTAGAGGCTCCTAATTATGGTGGTATGAAAGATTAGTTTTCTATTGGTCCCTGTATGCATGTGTGGAAAAGTTTTTATGAAAGAAAGGATATCAAGAACAGTTTCTTTGTGGAAATGCTTTTCATCCGGTCTTCTAATTTTTTAAGATTGTAGGTTCCCGTGGAATGTTTTTTAAGATTTCATAAGGTTGATTTTCGCCTCACATTTAGTTTGGTTGATTTCATAATGTCTGCGGAATGATTTTATTGCCTTACTATCCCTTGACATAAGTACAAGATTTTTATTCATCATGAGATTCGTTCTGGTGGTCTGGGATGATGCTCTAATTCAGTGCCACGTTATCATTTTGACTTTAGCAGTTGATCAAAAGATTTTGATTTTGTTACAATGAATGTGAGAAACTTTTTGTTTAGCTTATCAGTGATGAGATAGAAAGAGATGGTTTGTATAATATTAACCCTCTGCAAACTTTTCAATTAAATGCTTTCATAGTTTTTCTTGTTTTCTTTATAAATATTTGTGTTCCTGCGATTTTTAGGTATGAACTGGCCGCAGAGTGTGCTGATGATGATGATGATAAATTGGCAATTTCTGACTTGAGGAAAAGCGTGATGGAAGAATTGAAAATGCACAACTCGTTTGTACAGGTAAAACATAGAGGTCTTTCCTGTTTCCATGCTCATGTATTTCATAATAACCAGAAGTAGAACATTACATTTAACATGAGTCCCTAAGATGGAACTAACTACATCTAAGTTACAGGCTAAGTGTTTTTTAGTAATGCTTATCCAACAGCAAAAATTTGAGTCAATTAGTTATGTTATGCCTTTTTGGTTCTGATTTCCAAGTGCAATTAGTGAAACTATCACTTTATTTTACATCAGAACTTGGGGAGTATAGTGAGAAAATGTCATGCTTGGATATTTATTAAAGCTATGGCTTTCACATGCGGTTTCCTCACCTGGATACTGAATATTAATTGTATATTAGTGCTACTTAGCTTCTAAACTCTTAAAAAAAGTTTATTCTCAAGTGTTCTGTCGGCTTTATTATATTAATTCATTGACATCATTATTATGATTTTCCTATCAAATGGTATTCTCTCAGTAGTACGTTTGTCTGATCCTTGCAGGATTGGGATTTAGACATCAACAAAGAAGTAAGTGTTAACTCAGCAACTTTGAGATACACTGAGTTCTTGTTAGCTACAGCATCCGGAAAAGTAGAAGGATGCAAAGCTCCCGGCATGCTTGATACTCCATTTGAAAAAACAAAAGTTGCTGCTTATACGCTTGGTGCTGTGACACCTTGCATGAGGTTGTATGCCTTTCTCGGTAAGGAGTTTGGAGCACTTCTTGATCTGAGTGATGTGACCCATCCCTACAAGAAATGGATTGATAATTATTCTAGTGATGCTTTCCAGGTATGTCATAGTTGTATGTTTCTGCATATTTCTGTTAATTTTTAAGGGTTTCTAGTATGCTGTGTGAGATGATGCATCTTGTATAATGAACTTTCTGTTTTCCTTTATTCTAGGCATCAGCCAAGCAAACTGAAGACTTGCTTGAGAAGCTTAGTGTCTCTATGACTGGTGAAGAATTGGACATAATTGAAAAATTGTATCAACAGGCTATGAAACTTGAAGTAGAGTTCTTCCATGCCCAACCGCTGGTTCAGCCTACCATAGTTCCACTGGTCAAGAACCGCTCCAAAGATGATCTGGTGATCTTTTCTGATTTTGATCTAACTTGCACTGTTGTGGATTCTTCTGCTATTTTAGCGGAAATAGCAATTGTAACTGCCCCAAAAGATGAACAGAGTCGATCTGGACAACAAATTCAGCGGATGCTCTCATCTGACCTTAAGAACACCTGGAATCTACTTTCTAAACAATACACAGAGCATTATGAAGAATGCATAGAGAATATTCTGAATAAAGAAAAAGGTCAGACTTGTTTACTTTTAGTTGACACAGTTTCAACGACTATACTAATCTACATGGGACTTTCTGTCTGATTTATCTCTCAATGTGGGAAATTTGTTCTTCCAATCTTTTGCAGCGGACAAGTTTGACTATGAGGGTTTATGTAAAGCACTAGAGCAGCTTTCAGATTTTGAGAAAGAAGCAAACAATCGAGTGATCGAGTCTGGTGTACTCAAGGGCCTGAATCTCGAAGACATTAAGCGCGCTGGGGAAAGGTTAATTCTTCAAGATGGCTGCATCAATGTCTTCCAGAAAATTTTAAAAACTGAGAATCTGAATGCAGAACTTCACGTGCTTTCCTATTGTTGGTGTGGCGACCTCATCAGGGCAGCCTTTTGTGCAGGTATGTGCCAAAATCCTTAACTCTGTGATTTTTGTAGACAATTCAGTCCCTAGAATTAAGAAACTATGCTAAAAACATTCCCCTCTTTATAGGCGGAGTAGATGCAGTGGAAGTACATGCAAATGAATTCACATTCGAGGAATCCATCTCGACTGGTGAGATCGAAAGAAAGGTGGAATCCCCGATTAACAAAGCTCAGCAGTTCAAAAGTATCCTACAAAACAGAAAGGATGAGAACAAGAAGAAAAGTTTCTTGAGTGTGTATATTGGAGATTCCGTAGGTGACTTGTTGTGTCTCCTCGAAGCAGATATAGGAATAGTGGTTAGCTCCAGCTCGAGTCTCAGGAGAGTTGGAAGCCATTTTGGTGTCTCATTTGTGCCTTTGTTTTCCGGAATCGTCCAGAAACAGAAACAACACACTGAAGAAGAATCGTCATCAACCTGGAAAGGACTCTCTGGCACACTTTACACAGTTTCAAGCTGGGCTGAAATTCATTCATTTGCTCTTGGATGGGAGTAAACCGGTAGAACAAAGTATATGAAGAGATTGGTGTATATACTACCGAGTGGCCAGTTTTATCAAGAGCCACACAAATTTCAGTAAGTGTGAGTATCAATGGCGATGATGACCTTTGGTTTGTCTCGTCTAGCATTTTTAATGAGCTTATGTTGCTGCTCTTTTGCTATGATCTCATGATGTTGCTTTCGACAGAAAATTGTGATGCCGAGATGTCATTTTATACTTGGACTCAACAACTGTGAAGAGCCTCTTATACATAAGCATGTGTTTCTATGAATATGGGGCATAAAAGTTGGGATATTGATATTTGCTTTTATTCTTGTCTCTCTCTTACTGTTTCAAAAATTTCCTAATTTTACATAATTGGAAAATATGTTCATTTTTCACGATGAAATTCATTCATTTGCTCTTGGATGGAACCTATAGGTTCATTCTTAGAGATAACTAACAAACATTTCCAATGAACCTATGTGTTTAGATCACAGCCCTGTTCAGCGCATGGTCACTGCGACCATTTAAAGTTACTTGAATGTGGAGACTACTGTTAACGCTGTTCGACAACGACGCTGTGACTTAGTTTTTGTTGCTAGAAAAAGCAGAAACTGCAATACATCTCCAATGTCTGCAACTGCAACATGTTTTCTCCGACAGCTTTTTTTCATCGTTATTTTTTTTGTCTACGTCGTAGTCCCTGTCGCAGTCGCAACGACTTGCAAAAGAACAGGGTACACTTAGTTTGATGCTCTAAGCACATAAAAGATTCATTAACATGGTTCTATTTCATCGACATTCAGTATTCACATACATTCTTTTTAATAATAAGATAGTATGAAAACCTATTATACCGATCTAATACGATTGGATAACTATCATGATCTAACTATCAGATGATTCAATTATGTAACAATTGCCCATTTCAACCAAAAAGTGGGAACACATTCAACATTTAATAGATCATTTCTAAACTGTTAACTTAATCCGCTTTGACAAACCACTCAACCAGTGGTGGAGCTAGTAATTTATGTTGCAGGGGTCAAAAATAAATATTGTTATTAACATTATACCACGGGACAATTTTTGGTTTTATACAATCTTTTCTAAATGAGACTGATTTAATATGTCTAATATTTGTGGTATTAAAAAAAATAAGGATTTAATCCGTATTGAAGCGGCGGATTAATGATATTTTAATCTTTTTATTATTGTTGATTCAAAAACCTGTCCCGCCAAACCCGTCCCACCAAATCCGTCCCGCCAAACCCGTCCTGCCAAAAAACTCATTTATTTTATTAATGTTCTTATTTATGATATGATTCTAAATCATTGTTTAAATATTTTAATCGATGTAGAACGTTGAACACACATTTTCGTCACACTACAAGAAAACAATCGATTTGCTAGGGACGAATATGTAGCTAATCCCTCGCAAATCGGTAAACGTAGCAATTCCCTTGCAATATTTGCTAGGAAATATATGCCCTCGCAAAACACGCGCAAATTGCGAGGATTTGAGAGGGAAAATAAAAAAAATCCGTATTAAATTTTGCGATGGATTTGCAAGGAACAACTAAAAAAAAATAAAAAATAAAAGAAAATAATAAAATGCATTTAAATTTTATCAATATATAGATATATATTGATAAATTTTAAATGCATAATATTATTTTCTATAATGCATAATAATATTCAAAATACAATAAGAAAGTTTTAAGTCAAATTTAAGAAAATCCTTAAAAGTTTTCTAAAATTAATAATCTTTAAAAATAATAACAATTTAAATTTGAAAATTAGTTATTAATATATAATCTAAAATTCCATACTAAAAAATTCTAAAAATTAACAATTCAATTTCTAAATGAAACCTAAAATAATTTAAAATTCCAATCCTAATATAAAACTAAATTTCTAAATCCAAAACTAACAAATCCAATACCTTTCACAATAATCTAAATCTAGACATCCTAATTTTCTAATTTTAAAACTAGCAAACTCCTAAATCTAAAACTATAATAATACAAATCTATACATAAATCTAACAATGAAATTAAAAAACATACCTTTGAAGAGATGTGAATGAGGAATGAAGACTTTTTAAGTAAGAGGAAATGAGATGTGAATGAGTGAGAGAAGAGTTTTTAAGTAAGAGGAAATGAGAGATGTTTGAGCATAGCTCAAACATGCAATCACTTATATATATATTTATACCGTCGCAATTCCCTAGCAATTCTCAAGCAAAAATTTTGAAAATTTTCGCTAAAATTTTTGAAATTTCCGCCAAAACGTTGAAGCGCGAAAAACTGAAAACAATTTGCAAGGGAGTTGCGAGGGATACCTAGCAAATCCCTCGCAAATGTTTTGAAATATTTGCCAAAAATTTTAAAATTTCCGCCAAAAAATTGAACCGCGAAAAAACTGAAAATATTTGCGAGAGAATTGCAAGGCACCATAGCAAATCTCTCGCAATGTTTAAAACGTTTTGGAAATGTTTAAAACGTTTTGGAATAAAAAACTTAAAAAATTTTCATATTTTTTTTGAAGTTTTGCGAGAAATTTGCAAGGGATCATAGCAAATCCCTCGCAAGTGGTGTCCACTTTTGCGAGGGAATTGCTATGGTCCCTCGCAATTCCCTCGCAAAACCCTTGGATATATTGAAAACCAATGTAACTAAAAGTTACTAAAAGTTGAAAACGTGTTGTGATGGATAATTGTAGCAAATCTCTCATGAAAAATGAAAGATTTAATTTGAATTTTATTTTTTTAGAGTTTAGGGTAAAGATTTGCGAGGGAAGTGCTACGAAAGCCATGCAATTCCCTCGCAAACTCTTGAATTAGGGTTTAGTTTTGTGAGGGAATTACTAGTATCCCTCGCAAAACCCTCGCAAAATAGAATCAATTTGAAAAAAACAACAAAACACTATTAAAAATCATTCGGATTCATTTTTTTGAGTCATTAGAATGTACTTTCTCATCATATACTTTGAATTCGTCCGAATGTGCATTTTCCTCAAATACATCAATGATGATCTTATGTTTTTATATAATATGAATCAATGTTTATAACATTTTCAAAATAAAATGTTAATATTGAAACCTATACAACATTTTTTTATGCATCACCATATATTCAACTTGTCTGATTATATGGTCTCTTAGATTCATATTTATAAATAAAAATCAAAGATCGCAAAACATTTTTATGTATTTTAGGGTTTAGGGTAAAGATTTGCGAGGTATGTGCGGGAGATTTGCGATAGAGTATATTGTTCCTCGCAAAGTACTCGTAAGTCCCTCGCAATTTTGCGAGAAAACTTTCCCTCGCAAATTGTGTGACGGAAGTGCGACGCGCGTCGTTTTCGTAGCAAATTACTTGCAATTCCCTCGCAAAACGACTGTTTTTTTGTAGTGTCAATTGGATAATATATGTCCATTTTTAAAATTTCGAATCACAGTATATGCATTTAAAAAATTGATTTGTTTTTAACTTTATGTATTATATGATGATTTAAAACACTTAAAAAACAAATCAAACAAAGATGATAGGAGAATCATAATTATAAATCTTAATCAAATCTTTTAAATATCTAAATTATTAAATATAGAATATCCGGTGTATGAGTTGGGTTAAATATAACCCGACCGAACAAATTTTTTTATGAAAGATTTTTTGAAACGGCTCGGATATCCAAATAAACCGGAAATATTTTTACCCACCCGTCACCAAAGTGACTGCAAAAATACTAGTATAGATCCGTAGTGGTACGGATCGAGAAAACTAGAAGAAATCTACCGGAGACCAACTACGGACCGCTTTTACATGGAAATGAACTTGGTCTATGGATTATTGTTGTCTGCTCCAAAGATATAGTGGCCAAGTCCGCTAATAGTTGTGTCTGCTCTACCCTAAACATCCATTGAAACCCTTAGAAATATTCTACTCAAATAAAGAAAGCATATTTGCTCATTCAGAACTTACAAGAACTTAATTTTGATTCTGAATCGTTCTAATTTCTTCTCCAAAATTTATTTTTAGCAAAAAATATCAAATTACATGGATGATTATATAACCTTAAACATTAAAAATAAACTATATAAAAAAGGTTTTATGCGAAATCTATGTATATAATTAGAGAGTTCTCTTTCTATCTAGGGTGTCCACATCATCATCCATGTCATCATATTTTCTTTTTTTGTAGGTTCCACATATTTTATTTATTAAAACAAAAAACTATAAAATTAAAATTAATTCACATATTAAACTAAAACAATATTTGACAAAAATTAAATTAAATATTATGAAAAAAGAAAAAATTCAATAGACAACTGAAAATTTGAAAATTTTGAATAGATAATTATATTTTAATATATAATGAGTAAATGTTTTAAAATAGTTAGAGATAGTAAAAAAAGAAACTTATCATATATTTTAGTGGTACAAAAAATATTTATAAGTGTTACAATTATTTATTAGAGTAAAGAAAATAAGAGTTTAAAAATACCAAATTTAAAGGGTTTTAATTAAAATAAAAAGTTCATTTCTGAAAAATAGGCATTTAAAATTTGAGTACCGATTCAAAAATATGAAGGATCGAAAACATATTATTATTTATCATTATAATATAATATAAATAGTTAAATTAATAATTTTTTTCTATATTATTAATGTTTTCTAAATTAAAAACTGGTTCTTTGTTTCTTTTTTAAATGAATACTTAAAAAAAAGAAAAATAAATATTAATCAGTGTTTAGGAAATTAACAAATTAAAAAAACTAAGGTGATTTGAAATAAAGCAAAAACCTATCCTAAACATCAAAAATAAAACTAAAATAATCTTATAGAATAATAAAACTGTGTAATAATAATATCTAAGAATGCTATTTGAAAATTAGAATAGTAACGGTAGATTGAAGAGTTTTTTGAATAAATGAATTTTAAAATTAGAATAATTTATATGAGTTCGTAAGTGTCACATTTTAGCAAAATCAACATTAAGAATACTATTTTTAATCATAATCTATGTTAAATTATATATGTAGAAAGAGAATTTTGTATTTTTCTGATGGTCGAGATAAAGTGCAAAATTTCACGCTGAAACCTATGTTTGTGAATAGGAATGAGTCCATATGTGAGATTTGGTGTCTATGAAGCAATTTTAAATGCACCAAAACTTGGTCGAAGAAACCTTATGACAAACATCTCTCCAGAGAAAATAGATACGATCTAAGGAGAAAAAAAGAGTAAATGTCAAGAGACTACGAGTGAATCATAGAAGATAACGAAATAAAATTTAGTGAAAAATGTGAGAAACTTTTTACTACTTTGAAAATATAATGCACATAAATAAAGTAAAATCTTCTAAAATTCAATTGGTTATATTTATACACAAAAAATGAAAATTTTAAATTAAATCCGCGCAACGCGAGGGTACACAATCTAGTGCTATTTATTACATCTTTACCGAAAGATATCCGAATCCGAAAAATTTCTAATGATCACTCGAGAGCATCCGACAAGCTGATTTCCCGTTTGATTACTAAAAAGTTGCACAAAAAAAAAATTATTAAAAATAAAATAAAAACATGTGATGACGAATTCAGACAGAACAATGTTGGGAAAACGAAAAGACCCGACAGGCTGTGTTTCCCCTATATATGTTCACTGAAATCTGAAGATACTTAGGGTTACTGGTTACATTTGCTGGGTTCATCAATGGCTAATTCAATGTTCTCTTCTTCGGCCAAGCCACACTTCTTGAAGCCTATTCTTCAAAACATGTGATGACGAATTCAGACAGAACAATGTTGGGAAAACGAAAAGACCCGACAGGCTGTGTTTCCCCTATATATGTTCACTGAAATCTGAAGATACTTAGGGTTACTGGTTACATTTGCTGGGTTCATCAATGGCTAATTCAATGTTCTCTTCTTCGGCCAAGCCACACTTCTTGAAGCCTATTCTTCCAGGCTTCAAAACCTATATTGTAATCTCCCTCTCTGTTTCTCTCTGCATGTTGTTAGATTTTATTTTTCTTACATTTTGTTTTACTCTGTTCTTCTTTGTTTGCAGTTGATTCCTAAAGCTTTTTATTCGAAATACTTAGAGGGAAGACAAGAGGGAAACGCTGCAGAACTTAGATCAGACGCGTCGGAGATCACCTGGAATATTAAGATAGACGGCCGAAGAATGACCAAAGGATGGGAAGAATTTGCGGTGGGTCACAATCTTCAGGTCGGCGACATTCTTGTTTTCAGACACGAAGGGAATCTCTTGTTTCATGTCACACCTTTTGGACTGAGTTGCTGTGAGATACTTTACTCACAGAATGACGAGAAAGTTGTCAAAGACAAGACGGGTAAGTTGAGCTCTTTACGGTACTTTCGAGTTAAAGATTTTATGGTTTTCAAAAGATTTTATGGTTTTCATTATGGGTAAGATGGATTGATAAGTACCTTCTCAAAAGTAATAATTTCTGGTCGGTAAGAGCAACAACAAATCATGGCTCGTGGATGTGGGCTAAATTACTGAAATACAGAGCTAAAGCAAAAGAGTTTTGTAAAGTTGAAGTAAAAAACGGAAATAGAGCATCGTTTTGGTATGAGAATTGGTCACAGCTAGGCTGCTTGATGGACGCAGTCGGAGAGAGGGGAGTAATCGACCTAGGAGTAAGGAAGAATGCGACTGTAGCTGAAGCTTGGTCTGACCTACGGAGAAGACGACATAGAACAGTGATTCTGAATCAGATAGAGGAAACTCTTCTTTCACAGAGGCTTAAACGTGTAGAGGAGGCTGATATGGTTCTCTGGAGGGGGAAGAACAATATGTATCAGACAAAATTCTGCACAAGAGACACATGGAATCAGATCCGAACAGTGTTGAACAAGGTCTCATGGCACAATGGAATTTGGTTTCCACACGCAACACCAAAATTCTCCTTTTGCGCTTGGCTAGCTGTTAAAAATAGACTCTCAACCGGAGATCGTTTGATTCAATGGAATAGAGGGTTGCAATCAACATGTGTACTTTGCAACAACAACCTAGAAACGAGGGATCACTTATTTTTTTCTTGCAGATTTGCAACTGAAGTTTGGGAAAATCTAGCAAAAAACATCTACAAGGCAAAATACTCAACAAACTGGTCAGCTCTAATTGTTACTGTCTCGGGTCAGTGGCAAGATCGAGTTGAGAGCTTCGTCGCTCGCTACCTTTTTCAGACTGCAATTCATATGATATGGCGTGAAAGGAATGGTCGTAGACATGGTGAACCGCTGAATACAGGTGCTCGCCTAATCACTTGGATTGATAAACAAATGAGGAATCAAATCACAACAATCAAATCAAGTGGAGATGCTCGCTTCGACAAGGCACTCCAATTCTGGTTCCAATCAAGATCGTGATCTATTTCATTTTCAAATTTTAAGAATTGTTTTTCTGACAAAAACTCTTAACTAAAAGTGGCACTTGTTGTAAAAACGTTATTTTCTTTTTTGAATTTAATTTAACATTTTATTCAAAAAAAAAAAAAAAGAGGAAACTGTTGATGTTTACTTGTGGGTCTGCTTCTGATTCAGGAAAGGTTACACGATATAAAACGGTGAAGAAAACGGCAAAAAATGAGTGTTCATCAGTGGACACTGATTTTGTGGTCCCTGTCACCGCCTCAAACCAACGACTTGATTCATTTGTAATAAGTCCTTCATTCTATACCTTGTTTAGAATTGAATTTGTGGAATGAAATTAATATTGCTATCAACTTGGGATATTTTCTTTGCAGTATCTTCCAAGAGGTTTTACCACCTCAAGTGGTTTGAGTAAACTGTGCAATGAGATAATTCTAATGGATGAAAAAAGCAGGCCATCGACGCTAAAACTGTGTTACCATAAATCAAGTAATCGGTTTTGTGTCAGCTGAGGTTGGAGAGCTTTCTGCTGCAGGAATGGTTTTAAAACTGGTTGTTTCTTGAGACCCATATTGGCCCGAAAAGGAAAACCACCCGTGCTCCGGATTTATCCTTTGGAGAGAGATGAGGACAACATTGGTAAGTTCAGCACTCTCTTGCTTTTATATGTAGTTAGGAATGAAATGCTTATGAGGGAACCTTTTCTAACCAGGAAACCACTCGAAGAAGATTAAGCAAGAAGTAGAACATGAGACTGTGAAAGAAGAGACGAATGTGGAATCAGGAAAGCTTAAAAGAGATGGATTACTGAAGAAAGATCCACAAAAAGTGTGTTCTTCATCACACGACACAATCTTTGTGGTCCCTGGCACAGCTTCAAACCAACGAAATGATTCATTTGTAAGAAGTCCTTAACTTTTATAACTCCTATTTATCTGAATTTTTTTAGTAGCATACTCATGAATGTCATCAACTTGGGACATTATTTTCTATAATGCATAATAATATTCAAAATACAATAAGAAAGTTTTAAGTCAAATTTAAGAAAATCCTTAAAAGTTTTCTAAAATTAATAATCTTTAAAAATAATAACAATTTAAATTTGAAAATTAGTTATTAATATATAATCTAAAATTCCATACTAAAAAATTCTAAAAATTAACAATTCAATTTCTAAATGAAACCTAAAATAATTTAAAATTCCAATCCTAATATAAAACTAAATTTCTAAATCCAAAACTAACAAATCCAATACCTTTCACAATAATCTAAATCTAGACATCCTAATTTTCTAATTTTAAAACTAGCAAACTCCTAAATCTAAAACTATAATAATACAAATCTATACATAAATCTAACAATGAAATTAAAAAACATACCTTTGAAGAGATGTGAATGAGGAATGAAGACTTTTTAAGTAAGAGGAAATGAGATGTGAATGAGTGAGAGAAGAGTTTTTAAGTAAGAGGAAATGAGAGATGTTTGAGCATAGCTCAAACATGCAATCACTTATATATATATTTATACCGTCGCAATTCCCTAGCAATTCTCAAGCAAAAATTTTGAAAATTTTCGCTAAAATTTTTGAAATTTCCGCCAAAACGTTGAAGCGCGAAAAACTGAAAACAATTTGCAAGGGAGTTGCGAGGGATACCTAGCAAATCCCTCGCAAATGTTTTGAAATATTTGCCAAAAATTTTAAAATTTCCGCCAAAAAATTGAACCGCGAAAAAACTGAAAATATTTGCGAGAGAATTGCAAGGCACCATAGCAAATCTCTCGCAATGTTTAAAACGTTTTGGAAATGTTTAAAACGTTTTGGAATAAAAAACCTTAAAAAATTTTCATATTTTTTTTGAAGTTTTGCGAGAAATTTGCAAGGGATCATAGCAAATCCCTCGCAAGTGGTGTCCACTTTTGCGAGGGAATTGCTATGGTCCCTCGCAATTCCCTCGCAAAACCCTTGGATATATTGAAAACCAATGTAACTAAAAGTTACTAAAAGTTGAAAACGTGTTGTGATGGATAATTGTAGCAAATCTCTCATGAAAAATGAAAGATTTAATTTGAATTTTATTTTTTTAGAGTTTAGGGTAAAGATTTGCGAGGGAAGTGCTACGAAAGCCATGCAATTCCCTCGCAAACTCTTGAATTAGGGTTTAGTTTTGTGAGGGAATTACTAGTACCCCTCGCAAAACCCTCGCAAAATAGAATCAATTTGAAAAAAACAACAAAACACTACTAAAAATCATTCGGATTCATTTTTTTGAGTCATTAGAATGTACTTTCTCATCATATACTTTGAATTCGTCCGAATGTGCATTTTCCTCAAATACATCAATGATGATCTTATGTTTTTATATAATATGAATCAATGTTTATAACATTTTCAAAATAAAATGTTAATATTGAAACCTATACAACATTTTTTTATGCATCACCATATATTCAACTTGTCTGATTATATGGTCTCTTAGATTCATATTTATAAATAAAAATCAAAGATCGCAAAACATTTTTATGTATTTTAGGGTTTAGGGTAAAGATTTGCGAGGTATGTGCGGGAGATTTGCGATAGAGTATATTGTTCCTCGCAAAGTACTCGTAAGTCCCTCGCAATTTTGCGAGAAAACTTTCCCTCGCAAATTGTGTGACGGAAGTGCGACGCGCGTCGTTTTCGTAGCAAATTACTTGCAATTCCCTCGCAAAACGACTGTTTTTTTGTAGTGTCAATTGGATAATATATGTCCATTTTTAAAATTTCGAATCACAGTATATGCATTTAAAAAATTGATTTGTTTTTAACTTTATGTATTATATGATGATTTAAAACACTTAAAAAACAAATCAAACAAAGATGATAGGAGAATCATAATTATAAATCTTAATCAAATCTTTTAAATATCTAAATTATTAAATATAGAATATCCGGTGTATGAGTTGGGTTAAATATAACCCGACCGAACAAATTTTTTTGTGAAAGATTTTTTGAAACGGCTCGGATATCCAAATAAACCGGAAATATTTTTACCCACCCGTCACCAAAGTGACTGTAAAAATACTAGTATAGATCCGTAGTGGTACGGATCGAGAAAACTAGAAGAAATCTACCGGAGACCAACTACGGACCGCTTTTACATGGAAATGAACTTGGTCTATGGATTATTGTTGTCTGCTCCAAAGATATAGTGGCCAAGTCCGCTAATAGTTTTGTCCGCTCTACCCTAAACATCCATTGAAACCCTTAGAAATATTCTACTCAAATAAAGAAAGCATATTTGCTCATTCAGAACTTACAAGAACTTAATTTTGATTCTGAATCGTTCTAATTTCTTCTCCAAAATTTATTTTTAGCAAAAAATATCAAATTACATGGATGATTATATAACCTTAAACATTAAAAATAAACTATATAAAAAAAGGTTTTATGCGAAATCTATATATATAATTAGAGAGTTCTCTTTCTATCTAGGGTGTCCACATCATCATCTATGTCATCATATTTTCTTTTTTTGTAGGTTCCACATATTTTATTTATTAAAACAAAAAACTATAAAATTAAAATTAATTCACACATTAAACTAAAAAAATATTTGACAAAAATTAAATTAAATATTATGAAAAAAGAAAAAATTCAATAGACAACTGAAAATTTGAAAATTTTGAATAGATAATTATATTTTAATATATAATGAGTAAATGTTTTAAAATAGTTAGAGATAGTAAAAAAAGAAACTTATCATATATTTTAGTGGTACAAAAAATATTTATAAGTGTTACAATTATTTAGTAGAGTAATGAAAATAAGAGTTTAAAAATACCAAATTTAAAGGGTTTTAATTAAAATAAAAAGTTCATTTCTGAAAAATAGGCATTTAAAATTTGAGTACCGATTCAAAAATATGAAGGATCGAAAACATATTATTATTTATCATTATAATATAATATAAATAGTTAAATTAATAATTTTTTTCTATATTATTAATGTTTTCTAAATTAAAAACTGGTTCTTTGTTTCTTTTTTAAATGAATACTTAAAAAAAAGAAAAATAAATATTAATCAGTGTTTAGGAAATTAACAAATTAAAAAAACTAAGGTGATTTGAAATAAAGCAAAAACCTATCCTAAACATCAAAAATAAAACTAAAATAATCTTATAGAATAATAAAACTGTGTAATAATAATATCTAAGAATGCTATTTGAAAATTAGAATAGTAACGGTAGATTGAAGAGTTTTTTGAATAAATGAATTTTAAAATTAGAATAATTTATATGAGTTCGTAAGTGTCACATTTTAGCAAAATCAACATTAAGAATACTATTTTTAATCATAATCTATGTTAAATTATATATGTAGAAAGAGAATTTTGTATTTTTCTGATGGTCGAGATAAAGTGCAAAATTTCACGCTGAAACCTATGTTTGTGAATAGGAATGAGTCCATATGTGAGATTTGGTGTCTATGAAGCAATTTTAAATGCACCAAAAATTGGTCGAAGAAACCTTATGACAAACATCTCTCCAGAGAAAATAGATACGATCTATGGAGAAAAAAAGAGTAAATGTCAAGAGACTACGAGTGAATCATAGAAGATAACGAAATAAAATTTAGTGAAAAATGTGAGAAACTTTTTACTACTTTGAAAATATAATGCACATAAATAAAGTAAAATCTTCTAAAATTCAATTGGTTATATTTATACACAAAAAATGAAAATTTTAAATTAAATCCGCGCAACGCGAGGGTACACAATCTAGTGCTATTTATTACAGCTTTACCGAAAGGTATCCGAATCCGAAAAATTTCTAATGATCACTCGAGAGCATCCGACAAGCTGATTTCCCGTTTGATTACTAAAAAGTTGCACAAAAAAAAAATTATTAAAAATAAAATAAAAACATGTGATGACGAATTCAGACAGAACAATGTTGGGAAAACGAAAAGACCCGACAGGCTGTGTTTCCCCTATATATGTTCACTGAAATCTGAAGATACTTAGGGTTACTGGTTACATTTGCTGGGTTCATCAATGGCTAATTCAATGTTCTCTTCTTCGGCCAAGCCACACTTCTTGAAGCCTATTCTTCAAAACATGTGATGACGAATTCAGACAGAACAATGTTGGGAAAACGAAAAGACCCGACAGGCTGTGTTTCCCCTATATATGTTCACTGAAATCTGAAGATACTTAGGGTTACTGGTTACATTTGCTGGGTTCATCAATGGCTAATTCAATGTTCTCTTCTTCGGCCAAGCCACACTTCTTGAAGCCTATTCTTCCAGGCTTCAAAACCTATATTGTAATCTCCCTCTCTGTTTCTCTCTGCATGTTGTTAGATTTTATTTTTCTTACATTTTGTTTTACTCTGTTCTTCTTTGTTTGCAGTTGATTCCTAAAGCTTTTTATTCGAAATACTTAGAGGGAAGACAAGAGGGAAACGCTGCAGAACTTAGATCAGACGCGTCGGAGATCACCTGGAATATTAAGATAGACGGCCGAAGAATGACCAAAGGATGGGAAGAATTTGCGGTGGGTCACAATCTTCAGGTCGGCGACATTCTTGTTTTCAGACACGAAGGGAATCTCTTGTTTCATGTCACACCTTTTGGACTGAGTTGCTGTGAGATACTTTACTCACAGAATGACGAGAAAGTTGTCAAAGACAAGACGGGTAAGTTGAGCTCTTTACGGTACTTTCGAGTTAAAGATTTTATGGTTTTCAAAAGAGGAAACTGTTGATGTTTACTTGTGGGTCTGCTTCTGATTCAGGAAAGGTTACACGATATAAAACGGTGAAGAAAACGGCAAAAAATGAGTGTTCATCAGTGGACACTGATTTTGTGGTCCCTGTCACCGCCTCAAACCAACGACTTGATTCATTTGTAATAAGTCCTTCATTCTATACCTTGTTTAGAATTGAATTTGTGGAATGAAATTAATATTGCTATCAACTTGGGATATTTTCTTTGCAGTATCTTCCAAGAGGTTTTACCACCTCAAGTGGTTTGAGTAAACTGTGCAATGAGATAATTCTAATGGATGAAAAAAGCAGGCCATCGACGCTAAAACTGTGTTACCATAAATCAAGTAATCGGTTTTGTGTCAGCTGAGGTTGGAGAGCTTTCTGCTGCAGGAATGGTTTTAAAACTGGTTGTTTCTTGAGACCCATATTGGCCCGAAAAGGAAAACCACCCGTGCTCCGGATTTATCCTTTGGAGAGAGATGAGGACAACATTGGTAAGTTCAGCACTCTCTTGCTTTTATATGTAGTTAGGAATGAAATGCTTATGAGGGAACCTTTTCTAACCAGGAAACCACTCGAAGAAGATTAAGCAAGAAGTAGAACATGAGACTGTGAAAGAAGAGACGAATGTGGAATCAGGAAAGCTTAAAAGAGATGGATTACTGAAGAAAGATCCACAAAAAGTGTGTTCTTCATCACACGACACAATCTTTGTGGTCCCTGGCACAGCTTCAAACCAACGAAATGATTCATTTGTAAGAAGTCCTTAACTTTTATAACTCCTATTTATCTGAATTTTTTTAGTAGCATACTCATGAATGTCATCAACTTGGGACATTACCTTTGCAGCATCTTCCAAAAGGTTTTACTACCTCAAGTGGTCTGAGCAAACTGTGCAAGAAGATTATTTTTATGGATGAAAAAGGTATGTCATCTAATACTAGACTTGAGCTACGATAAATCAGATAATCGGTTTACTGTCAGGAGAGGCTGGAGAGGTTTCTGCTGCAGGAATGGGCATAAAACTGGTTGTTTCTTGAGGCTCATATTGGTCCGAAATGGAAAAACACCAGTGCTCCGGATTTTTCCTTTGGAGAAGGATGAGAGCAGCATTGGTAAGTTCAACACTCTCTTGCTTTTATATGTATAGTAAGGAATGCAATGTTTAGGAGGAATCCTTTTCTATCTAGGAAAGAACTCGAAGGAGATCAAGCAAGAAGTAGAACATGAGTCTGCGAAAGAAGAGAAGAACGTGGAATCATTGTCTTTGTCAGATAATTCTAGCTTTGTGGTATCTGTCACAGTTTCTAATCTAAGGGAAGATATACTGGTTAGCACTTCACTTTTATCCTATTCTTATATAATGGCTTTTGCATTCCAATGATAATTGGAAGTTTCTGTCTGATTATTTGTTGTTGCAGTATCTTCCAATAAGGCTTTCAAGATCAAACATACTGGACAAAAAATTTCACGAGATAAGTTTGATGAACAAACAGGGAAGAACATGGACGTTAAGTTTAAAATACAGTAAGTCCTCCGGTAAGTTTAGGATCACACACGGCTGGAAAAGTTTCTGCGAAGCGAATGGTCAAAACGCTGGATGTACCTTCTTATTCAACCTGGTCAGAAACAGAACATCCCCTGTGCTGCTCATGACATCTTTATGGGATGATATTCACCAAAGCAAAACAGGTTTGTGATGTTAACTATGACCATTTTTGTTCCAGTTCCAGACTTGTAGTCAAGTACTTTAGAGTTGCTCTGTGTTATTGTTTTCTTCAGCATCTTTCGACAACTCAGTTGGTCCAAGACGGAGTAGCATGGGACAAGAAGTGAAAATAATGGGTTGATGCAAATGTATCAGGACAGGATTTAGAAGGGCCTTATAAGGCTGCATATAAAATATTGCTGTTTGAAACTAAATTATAGTTTTGTGTAACTGGTTTATTGTAGTGATGTTGTACATCATATGTTCACCTTTTGTGTAACTTTCTTGTAGACAAACAAAATGATATTCTGTCACTATGTACTATCAACAAGTCTTGAGTATCAAATTATAAGCTATATAGTAAGGAAAACTATTATCGAGTGGAACCAAGTGTAAATCGTCAACCTTCAATGCAGTTATAGTGTCCTTCAATGCAACACGATACAATAAAAGGCCAGGCCTTAAGTAGGAAACTGGGAAATCCAAAAAGGAAACACTTGTACTTACGAGAAACATCAAGTAAATTTGAGGACAATGTAGCACACGCAGAATATGAAAGAACACTAAAAGAATGAGAATACGCTATATCACAAAAATTTTGTTTACAAGGCCAGCATAGCAACTTTCGTTGATCCTGACTTCAACGCTTACTAGATTCCAAGCTCTTTATTATACAGCAATCGGTGTATCCTGCGGAAGCCAGTCAAATCAGTTTTCTTGTGGTGCCATAAAGGAGTAGGTAATTACATCAAATTATAATTATCATTAACAATCACTAAAACTCAAAACTATTACAAGTTCTAGCACTAAGTCAGTTTTGGTTAAATAAATAACAGGTTCTAGCCGCCTATCAAAACAAATGTTGGGTCCTGACAACCATAAAACGTGGACTGGTTTGATGACTCACCTTGGAACTCATATTTGAGACGGCTAGATTGAACTTCTCTTTGGTTTTTGAGCCAGCAACCTGACCTACTCTCGCCACTTTACTAAAAGCACCACTAAACCAAGCAGCTCCAGCAGTCACGTACCTAATTGGAAGCATAATCAGAAACAAAGAAACAAAACAGAGTGAGGACAATGACCAATTCATGAAGTCAGGACAGAATTTTTTGAAAGAAAAGTAGTTAGAGATGGACAATGTTGATTCCTGTCATATCTATTATCAAGAAGGACGTCTATGGATTTATATTCCACCAAAGATTCAGAAGACAAGAAATTCTATACCTGCTTGATTTGACAGCTGAACCAGTGTCGTTTAATTTCTTCTCGGCTGCAAATATTGCTGCCATGGTTTTATCGGAGACCTGAAGCTTTTGATCAACAGATTTTACTTTCTCGTTAACGGCAGAAATACCAACAGTTAACTTCTCAGTAAGCCCAACTCGCTTGTCAAAAGATGAAACTTTGGCAGAAGCATTGGCTCTTAATTGATGCTTTTCGTCGAAAGCCTTGGCTTTATTCACTGCATCTTGTCCAAGAGCAGAACCTTTTGCCAAAACAGTTGCCACCACATCTTGTGCTTTGCTAACATATGCTCTACTATTGCCATCCACGGTAGTTTTGGTCTGCAAATCGAGTTTATTTTGCATTATTATTGTACAACGGAACATGTTTAAGACTATATCACACAACCTAGTTTTCTTCAACTTCCTGCTATAGTTTTACAATAAAATGAGAGAGCTATCACAGGACAAAAGAAATGGAACTTGAAAATTTATCAATTTTAAAACTTGTTTCAACATAAATGACCAGTTGTTCTTCCCAATCAAAGGGTGAAAAAACACATTAAACTTGATGAAATTATGAATAGACAAAGAAGGCACAAAACCACTATAAAAATTGACTGAATGTTTGAAGATCAGTACTTAACAGTGAAACCATCGATAAGTTTCTGCACGAAAATCACCAAAATATTTTCTCCTAACCTGTGTAGTACTCTCTGGAAGACCAAGGGGCATCGCGTTGTCCACCATTCTTACTTCCTGCATGACAGAAACTAAGACATCAAACAGAGCCGACTTGAAGAAAAAGTTGATTCGAAATAGCACACAACCTGCATCTCACGCCTCTGAACATGGTTTTCAGCTCGAGTTATTGTAACAATCTGGTCCACAATCGTCGCACCCTGCAAGACAAGATGTCGATTACAAGATTTCCATCCGCGTTACTGTTATCAAAATATACGCTTAGAGTTTTACGCAAACAGTCTCATAACTAGGTTAGGTGTTTGTTACAAAGACTATAAACAAAACTCTGTAAAACCAATGCTAAGCAGAAATGCACATACACATACACTGAACCGAAACTTAAACCAGCTCGATAACTCAATTACATGTTAGTAGTATCAAAAAATGCAGACGTCCCTTAAACTTGTAGCTTACCAAATAAACACACAAAAATTAATTAATGCATAAAAAGTGTCGGTGAAATAGAGAAAACAAAATTACATACCGATAATAACAAGGCAATTTCAAGGGCTTTGGGGTCAGTAAATGTAACAAATGCGATTCGAGACTGGCCAACTTCTCTGCACCTAAAATTCCGAACAAATTAAAGGTGAAAATGAAACATAGAAGAAAACTTGAAACGAGCATAGAAGAAAAAGTAGAGTTACTTTTGGATTTCAATGTGTTCTATATCGCCTGAGAAGGAGAAAAACTCGTGAATCTCCCTCTCCGTGGCTAGATCTGAGACATTATTTACTTGAACACTTCTCGTCGTCTATATCGAATTCGAAGAAAACAAAATTAGTTAGAAGAAACTTTGCAGCTCAAGAATCGTTAAAGCATTGAAAATTAGAGTGGAAAAATCATAGTAATAATCATTCACCTGCATTGTTGTAGAAGGAAGCTAGCTCTTGACGACTGCGAGAGAATAATTTCTTGACCAAGAGAGAAGAAAGATTTTGAACAGCCCAGACGTCACTGTTGGCCAGCTAAGCTAATATTATCTCTGCCTAAATGTGTATTTTCTTTTTTTTTTTAGTTTAAGTTTCCTGTTTTGACCTTCTCTTTAGGCTTTTATTTCTTCTATATGTAACTTATATCATAAAATATCCTATAATATATAATGCTAAATTTTAATCCGTGGTATACTGCGGGATGAGTTATTTTTTAAAGTTAGTATATATAAAATTTTGTAAATTGTATTTTTTTATGAAATATTTATATTTTATAGTTTACAATTGTTATTAAGTAACAGTATACCACGAATCAACGGGACAATTTTATTATATAAAGTATGGTTTTCAAAGTTAGTAACTCATATGATCGTGACACATGTCAAATTTATTAATAAAATGTTGACATGTGTAAATAAAAAAAAAATCTTTTATTTATTAAAAAAATATTGATATAAAGAAACAATACGTATGTGTCAAATTTATAGATTTCAGATTTTTAACACGTATAAAAAAAAATTTCCTTTTATTTATTTAAAAAAAAATTATAAGGAAAGTATACATATATATCTTATATATGAAATTCTGAAAAATCTAAAAAGGATAATTATAAGAAAACTATATGTATCTTATTAAATAAAACTAGAAATTTGAAAAAAAAATTTTAAGGAAACTATACGTATATTTTTTCTTATTTATATAAAGCTTAGTTTTCAAAGGTAGTAACTCATATGATTGTGACACGTGATAACTTTATCGATCTAAGATTTTGACACGTGTAAAACAAAAAATTTTTTATAAAAAAATTATACAATAAATAACAAATCCTAAAAGTAAAAGAACCTTTTTAAAATGTATATAAAATGAAGATAATATAGCAAATTATTAATCTTAAAATATATTTTTGAGTCAACAATTTTAGTAGTTAAAGAAACAATGCAAAAGTGAAAGTAAAGAGACATATATTTTGGCTCTAAAAACACATTAAAAAATACATGGATGTAAAAACACTTTTTAGTAGTAAAATAAATAGTAAATTTGGTAATAGATGTGAATAAGATGATGGTTTAACCAGTGGTTTGCATCTAAACGTTGTTGAATTATTTTAGGCGAGATCATAAAACTACGGTTTTCGAAATTTGGAAATAATAATAATTATAAAATTTTGGAAAACATTTTGGTGATTGATAATTTAATTTTACTGGATTATTGTAATGTTTAAACATTACAATAAATTTAAAATATATAAATGCAAATGGTTTATTAAGACTAAAGACCGAATATATAAATAATTTTTTCTCCAACTAAAAAATTCTATATATTTTAAAGATAATTACTACTTACAACCAAATATTCAATCTAATTTATTTTGTTAAATTTCATTTTAATTAAAAACATTTAAACCCGTTCATCGGACGGGTCCTATTCTAGTTGTTAATAAACTGAGGATTTAACCCGTATTAAAGCACATGTTAATGATATATTAAAATTTTATAAATATTGATTCAAACTCATCCGCCATATATATCCGTTCCGAAATATAACCCGTCCCATAATTTCTTAATCTCTCCCATGATTTGTTTTCTAAAATTAGTGATTTTAAAATTTTATTATTATTTATTATATATAAAAGTTAACAAATTGTATCATTCTCTAAGACAATTATATTTTAATAAACTGAAGATTTAATCTATATTAAAGCGGCATGTTAATGATATTTTAAAATTTTATAAATATTGATTCAAACTCGTCCACCATATAACCCCGTTCCGAAATAGAACCCGTCCTGTAATTTCTTAACCTATCCCGTGATTTGTTTTCTAAAAGTAGTAAATTTAAAAATTTAACTATTATTAATTAAATATACAAGTTTGCAAATTATATCATTCTCTAAGACATTTATATTTTATAGTTTATAATTGTTATTAAGTAACATTATACCACGAGACAATTTTTGGTTTTATACAATCTTTTCTAAATGAGACTTATTTGATATGTCTAATATTGGTGGTATAAAACAAAATTAACGATTTAATCCATATTGAAGAGACGGATTAATGATATTTATTTTTTTATTATTGTTGATTCAAAAACCTGTCCCGCCAAAGACCCATTTATTTTATTAATGTCGATCTTATTTATTTCTGGAACGTTGAACAGATATTTTTCGTCAATTGGATAATATATGTCCGTTCTTAAAATTTCGAATACTGTCTATGCAGAAAAAAAAAATTTAATTTTTTTACTCTATGTATTATATGATGATTCAAAACAGTTAAAAACAAATCAAACAAAGATGATAGAAGAATCCCGTGTTTTCATGCTCGACCCGGACCGTCCTGTTCGACCGGTTAACCCGCGACCCGGACACTTTTCCGGTTTGGGTTTAATGCTAAAACCCGCTAATTTCAAAACCGGAAAAACCCACAAAAACCCGCCACTAACTCGCGACCCAATGAACCTGTTGAATCGGCTGGGTATGGGTTTTAGAAAAATTATTTGATTTTGAAATAAAATATAGTTTTTTAGACCCTGTGTAGTTAGTTTTAGATTTTTTTTTTAATTCTTAGACTCATTTGATGTTTTAGATTTTGATGAAACTTCACAGTGCCGTCTAAAGAGAATGAATGGAATTGTGAGAGAAATAACCGAGACTAGTTGTTTGAATTCGTGATGTTTTATTAGTTTATTTCGGTCATTGGCGATCTTCTACTATTTTAATATTTGTTACGGTTTTGATATGTCTAATATTAGTTGTTTGAATTTGTGATGTTTTACTAGTTTATTCCCGTCATTGGCGATCTTCTACTATTTTAATATTTGTTACGGTTTTAGACTTTTAGTTGGATTTAAAAATTTAATTTGAATCACTTTATTCTTATTGTTAGACTTCATATTTTCTTTATTTTTTTGAAACGGGCCTTTTATTAATATAGGTTACCCACTAAATTGGGTTGGGCCTCGGATTACAGTGAAAAACAGAGACAAAGGCAAATCGGAAAATATTGTCGGTGTCTGAAAAGAGGATCCTGCCCTTGTGACACCGTGGTGCAGAGAGTCCGACCATTAGCATCGGCGGATGCGAGAACCATAGCTTTGCGACGGATCGAAGTATCTAGTAAACATAGAGGAAGCATCCGACTCTCGATTCCGTTCCTTTTCCCTCGACCAACCGTTCCCGCCACAGATCTCTCGGTATGGTCAACCCTCCGACGTCACGGCCCGCCGTTGTCAGCTCCCGTACCTAGCAAGCCGACAAACTCAGACATAACCCCTCCTTCCCAATTCCGGCGATTCTCTGATTCTCCGAACCAAAAACCTTCAATCCGGCCAGGAGGAAGCAGATCGCGGTGGTGTTTGAGGCCGATGGCTCAATCGAAAACCCAAACACATTGAATCCGCGACGGCCAACAAGATCCACGACGATCCACCGTTAACCTCCATGGCGATTCAGCACTACCCACCTTCTCCCCATCGACTTCCACCGTAGTTGCAGAGACCGAGACGACGGCTGAGCCAGGAGGTTAACGGTGTCCTCAACCGAAGGCGACCGCAGCGAATCTCTACTTCCGACACGGCGGAGCCGTAACCACATCGAAGGGGAGAACACCTCACCGCTGCCGACGGAGAAGGGATCTTGTTCACCCCTGTTTTTTCAAAGTAAGACCGAAGAGATGAAGATCAAAGGCCACCGGAAAAAAAAGCAGATCTAGATCTAAAAACTTGCTACAGTAAGGAGAGAGAAGAGAGGTTTTTCGGGAACGATTGTCCATTTTAAATTTCATATTTTGTAAATATAGTATGATTATTTTTATTTTTATATCTATATAACTATAAAATCTATTAAATATATTAAATAAATTTTAATCAATTGACCCGTGATCCAACCCGGTGGACCTAGTGACCAGGTGACACAGAAGGTAGTCCGGTTCACCGTCCGGATCGAGTTTAAAAACACTGGAAGAATCATAATTCTAAATCTTAATCAAATCTTCTAAATATCTAAATTATTAAATGAGCAATACTTGGGTTCACTCATAAGGGTGAATTCTTTTATTCACCCCTTTTTATTATAACCAATCAGAATTTGCCACATAATAAAAAAATTAAACTGATTTTATTAATAAATCTAATCCCTAACCACTCTTTTGTAAACCCAAACCGATATTTAATCTCGTTTAATCATAAAATCTAAACCCTAATCGTACTTTCTAAATCTATACCGACATTTAACCTCGTTTAATTGTAAAATATAAACCCTAATCATACTTTCTAAACCCAAACCGATATTTAACCTCGTTTAACTGTAAAATCTAAATCCGTTTATAAACCTAAACCGATATTTAACCTTGTTTAATCATAAAATCTAAACCGTAATCGTACTTTCGAAACCCAAACCGACATTTAACCTCGTTTAGTTGTAAAATCTAAATCCGTTTATAAACCCATACCGATATTTAACCTCGTTTAATCATAAAATCTAAACCTTGATCCTTTCTAATAAACCTAAACCGATACATAATTTTGTTTCTAGTGGCAAATTAGATTTTATAATTAAATTAAATGTTTATTATTATTATTAGATGGCAGATTCTGATTGGCTGAAATAAAGGGAGTGAATATAAGGGTGAACCCAAGTATCACTACAACAAATATCAGCATTGATAGCACACGAGTATAGCGTTTTTTCTGTTACTGCTATGGTAGAGTTTATTTTTTTTGGGTTTCTTTATAATAGCGGTGTGTAAACGCTATGATAGAAATTTAATGAGCGGGAATCTAAAATGACTTAATCCGCCAACACTTAGCAAAAAAAAAACCCTTTAGCGCCTCAGATCTAATTCATTTCCCTCTTCAGTCAAAACACTTAACCAAAAACAAAACCCTTTCTCTCGAAATTTTTTCCGACAAAACTCAGAGTAATCTCAGATTTAGCTCAACTCTCAAATACTCTATCCTCTGCGGCGTATTAAGGTCGGATTTGTACTCCTCCGTAGCCACATTCTCCTTCGCAGCGGCCGTCAGCTAGCTAAAATCGAGGCATGCATGTCTTTCTTCGTTTCTATAACTTCCATTTCTATTGATTTTTTGGTCAAGATTGTCTCTAATTTCAACCTAGTTCAGTAGATTGGTACAGAAAATCGGATTTTTTTATGTCATTTTGAAATTAGGGTTCTTCTATTAGTTTGAAATTAGGGTAAAGCGAAAACTTCTGCGATTTTGATGTCTGTTAATCATTTTTATCCACATTCTCTTCACAAAGATCTTGGTTTTGCGATTTAGATTTCTCCTAATCGATTTGTTAGTAGATTTTTTATTTAAGCTTATACTTATTGATTTTTTGATTCCGCATTTTTTGGCAAGTGTTAGTGATTGAAATGTTGGGGAACTGAAGCTTTGCCTTTGTTGTACTAATACGACAGGTTAGTCCTTGAATGTGGCTGTGATTCTTTGATTGTAAATGGTATGAATGTTTTGGTTTTGATAAATTTGCTGTGACTATTGTGGTTTTGTTGAAGTTGCTGTGACTGTTGTCAATTTGTTAAGGTTGTTGTCACTGTTCTTGTTTTGTTAATTTGTTTCTTTCTGAGATAGTGTAAGTTGCTTAATGCTTAGTATGTCTTTAGCATTGTGTTCAGTTTAAGTTGTGTCTTCATGATAAGTTGTCTGATCATGATAAGTTCTCTTATCATGTGATTTTTCTCTGTGACTATTGTTGATTATGGTTTCAATTTGTGTTAATAAGGTTTTATTTAAGCTTATAACATATAATGTTGGACAAGGCATGGGTGCATCTATGCAGGTAAGGAATAAAATTATATACATAGGTTTGCTTTAAAATGGGGTTTAGAAACTTTAAGATTTTTTTTTCCTACTTTACTTCTTCATTGAAGAGCTGATCCTGGTTATGAGAGAGGTGCTCGGAGATTTGTATTTGATGTGGCTGCGGCTTTAGGAGATATAGATAAGATAATATGTCCTTGCAAAGACTGTCGTAATGTATACCGCCACTCAAGTAGTGATGTGGTGGTTCATCTTGTAACAAGAGGGATGGATGAGGCTTACAAGCTGCGAAGTGATTGGTACCATCATGGAGACACAGTTGCTGATGGAGAATGTGAGAGGGAAGTAAATCTTTGGAATGAGGAAATTCTTGAGTTATACAAAGCTGCTGAATACTATGACCAAGAGTTGGCTAGTAATGGTGAGCTAGGTGACATTCCAGTGGCTGACTTAAGTGAGATTGCAGAGGGTGAGGACAAGAGAGAAGATGAGTTCTAGCTAAGCTAGCAGATGCAGAAACCCCTTTATATCCTGATTGTTTAAACCACAGCAAGCTGTCGGCTATTGTGTCTCTCTTAAGGATTAAGACCAAGAATGGATGGTCTGACAAGAGCTTTGATGAGCTTCTTGAGACACTACCAAAAATGTTGCCCAAGGATAATGTGCTTCACACATCCTTGTATGATGTGAAGAAATTTTTGAAGAGCTTTGATATGGGATATGAGAAGATTCATGCGTGTGTAAATGACTGCTGTCTTTTCAGAAAGAAGTACAAGAAGCTGGAAAATTGTCCCAAATGCAATGCTTCAAGGTGGAAGATTAATATGCACACTGGTGAAGTCAAGAAAGGTGTACCACAGAAAGTATTACGGTACTTTCCAATAATACCGCGGCTGAAGAGAATGTTCAGGACAGAGGAAATGGCAAAGGACTTAAGATGGCATTTCAGTAACAAGAGCAGTGATGGCAAACTTCGCCATCCTGTAGATTCTGTTACATGGGAAAAGATGAATGACAAGTACCCTTTATTTGCATCAGTTTATAGAAGGTGAAGAGTGAAGATGCAGAAGTTTGGAGGAAATCAGATGAAATAGAGATTATGGAAGATGCCCTTGGGACAATTATTGCATGGCCTGAGGACAAAGTGATCATGGAGGTTTGGTTTGTGAAACTTCTTTGGAACACTTGTTTTCAGATTTTTAGTTGGTTGGTTTTGGATCTTAAGGAGATCATTGACAGGATCTTTGGAAAACTTGTTAGCTTGTTATGTGAAACATGTCTTGTGAATTGTATCTTGGATTTGAAGTTATTAATGATGTATTTGGGGATTTTAAAACAGGTGTGTCATAAAAAAAAGAAATCAGTGACATGAAAACAAATATAATAGCATTTAAAAACCTGCTACGAAATATATTGGTTTTTAAAATGTAAGATTTAAAAAATGCTATGTTAGAGTCATCTACTGTAGCGCAATATATGAGTAATTACTAATTTTTTTTCTTATATATAAACGCTATAAGATAATATCTCATAACATAAATATTTCTTATAAAAACATAAACTAAACCGTTTTAATATAGCTATAGTAGAGACCCCTATCATAGCATGGATAATGAGTAATTGCAAAATTTCAAACAAATAAATACGCTTGAACACACAGCGTTTCCCTACTGCTATAATAGAAGTCTTTAACATAGCATATGTATCTAACGCTATCTTATGTGAGGTACTTACGATAACAGGGGCATAAAATAGCGTTTATGAAAACGCTATTAATGACAAAACATAGCGTTTCTCTCGTGATAAGAATGTGGATTTTTCTTGTAGTGTATTTTCCTTATAAAATATGAAATATATATCCGGTATATGAGTTGGGTTAAATATAACCTGACCAAAAAAAAATTTCATGACCAAAATTTGTAAATGGATCGAATATCCATTATATCCAAATGGATTTTGTCCTATCCGTTAAAAATGTACTTCAAAAATACTAGTATAGATTTTTGGTCAATAGAGTAGTAAAGTACGCACAATACATGGCTTTAAACGAAAGTTACAAAAAAAACATAACCTAAATTTCGCCTATATATGGTCCTTGAACTAGGCCTGAGCCATCTAAAACATCTGTGCCAATCGGATCACCTAGAATAACCGACTATGAGCCGAAATAAACAAAGACCGGTTGGGTTCAAATTTCAGGTTTTGTAAATATTGCAGGCATAGTTTAAACTGTGGGGATTCCTAAATGCACCTACTAATTCCAACGAGGTTGCAGGTAACCACAAAAAATCGGGACAGATGAAATTAACGCTTCCTTCTCTATATATGGATAAAATTTTGGAATATTTAATGGTCGGAAAAAGTTTTGCTTCGAGAATGGCTGGGATTGTTTTCTTATAAAACTCAAGAATCTATGGGTCTGTTCTTAGGTCGCTGTCACCGCGAGACCACAACATGATCTGTCGCTTCTTTCTTCAGCGACACCTAACAACTCCACCATCGTTGTTGCAGTCACAATCGTTGTGCTCCGTCGACAAGTAAAAGAACAGGCCCTATAATGATTTCTTTTATTTATACTCTTTGTCATTCTTTGACATTAAAAAATACTTTTAGCAGAAGCAAGGATTTTTCTGATCAACAACGCATGAGTTTCAAGCAAATAACAAACTCTGTTCGCTGTTTGTTAACTGATTGCAATAAAGCTTATATATGTGGAATCCATCAACGAACTCGAAAGACAATATATACAACAACAACAACAAAAAAACACAGTTTTGACTGTGGAGACACTGTTGTTCCCCAACTATCGTCATTCATCAATGATTCCAGACTTCGTATATAATAGTCACAAACCAACAGAGAAAAATACATTGGAAACACACTGAGATATACGAGAGGATCTCACAAAGTATTAGAAGACGTCTGGATGGTACCGGCCCGGGATGGAACTGTTTTGCTGAGCTTGTTTCAGATGAAGCGTCAGAGCATAGTTGTTCACCTGCAAAGAGCAATCAATACAATATTCAGATCTAATCACATCAACAAAAATAGTATAAGCTAGGGTCAAGACAGTTAATACAGACCTCTAAAGTTCTCAACTGTTCCTGGTATTGAGTGACTAGCTGCCTCAAATGCTGCAATTCCTGACTTTGGTCTTCTGATTCTCTCTGCCGCTTCTGCTGCGTCACTACCGCTCGTTTTAGTAAACTGTTTTCCTGTACAATGGCTTCCAATTGCTGCTTCAGCATCATGTTTTCCTGGCCAAAAGGCAAATCGGATGTTCATAGATAGATATACATATCCGGCAACAACAAGTATTATCTATCAATGAAGAGTGAAGAAACAAAGAAAGATAGATGAAACACCTGTTGGAGATTTTGCATTGCTTCAGTACCAGTACGTGCATTGATTGACTTCTCCAAAGCTTCCAATGCTCTTGCAGCACGGGCTTTGGCGTCTTTCATGTCAGAAGCATTCATCATTTCCCTAACAAAAAGCTCAACCCACTCTGTACCATCCAAGTTCAAGACATTTGCTTCCCCATTAGATAAGACTTCCTCCTTGGCTGATCCTACAAAGATCAAAACCCGTTTCATAAATAAGAATTTGTAGAGTGAGTCTGACACTTAAGCAGAATACCCTGAAACTAGTAAAGATTATGAAATATGTATACAAGTTAAGGGTAGAAAGCGAAGATTCTAACAAAAAATACCAGACTTAAGAGTTTTCTGATTGATACAAGATAAGTAAGAGGGTAGGACACGGAACTGCAAAACTACCTTGCTGCTGAGGTTCAACATTTGCTTCCTGGATTACAACAGGAGATTGGTTTATAGCAGAATCTGAATTCTTATTGGCAGATTCTAAACGAAGCTGATTCAAACATCTAATGGCTGAATCAAGATCATCACCACATTCCTCGATTGCCCTCTCAAGAATCTACAACACACACAAACGTCAACGATTTTATAACCAATATACCATCACAGACATCCATAGATATAAAGAAGCCTAATCAGAAATATTTTGGTTACTTTAATTGATCGAACTGCCAATAATTCAACGAAATTATCCAATCAAGTTTGGCAATAAAGGTAATCAGAATCAAGATTCTAACACACCCACACGAAAATTTTAAGAATTTTACTACCAATAACCATGAAACATGTATTTTATATGCTCATTACTGATATACACAATTGCATACTTTCATTTCAATATTCGAGAGAAACTTAATCAGAAACATTAACGAATCAAGTAACTCGACAATAAATTAACAAAAGCATCCGATCGATTCCAATCATAAAGCAAAATAACAATCTCATAAGCATAATTTTTCTGATAATTTTCAATTCGAAAAACCTAATCAAAGACAGAGGTTCCTTGAATTGGTCCAAATAACAATCAATCAACAAAATCATCCGATCAACTAAAAAAACAAATCGGATAAAAAAGGCTGGAGATCTGGAAATGAAGAACCTTCTTATCCATATCGGGGAAAATCGCGGCGAGGTGATCGAGAAGAAGCGAAGACGAAGGCGGAATCGGATGAGAAAAACGAGCCGGAGAAGACGAAGAAAAGCAACGGAGTTTCTTGGAGACGGGAGGAGAAGCGGCGGCTAAGTCCTCAAACAGAGATCTCTTCCCGCAAACAATCGCAGACATGTTATCTGCTTCCCCCTTCTTCTTCTTCCTTCAGATCTCTCGAACAAGACTTTTTTTTTTTTTTTTTTTTTTTTTTTTTTTTTATCGGATCTTAAAGATGTTCGCATCCAACATGTTTTGGAACTCGGACCCGCGATCGGTAACTGGTTTAAGAAGAAAGACAATAAATTAAAAACATAAAATTAGAGAGAAAAATAATAATCTATTAAATTGGGCTTATCCGGCCCATCGAAGCCCGTTTTAGAAAACAAAGTTGGGCCTAATATTGAGTTTCAGAAACGACGTCGTATGATACAAAACCTGAAACAATCGCTTCTCCTTCTTCCTCACGCTCCTCAAGCTCCGACTTCAATCTTTTTTTGTTCTTCGAATCTCTTCGTCTTTGTTTTTGCTATCGGCTAATCTTTCTATCGGGTACGTTTCTTCTCTCGATTTCAATGTTCATTTTTTCTTTTTGTTCATATAGAAGATGAGAAAACAGGAACCAGAACAATGTAATAGATATTAGAAAGCCTTGGGAAATTTTTGCCATTTTTCTCAATTTCACCTGATGTTGTTCGGTTCTAGATTAAATAAACTAGAAAAAAGTTTCTAATTTCTTTCTATAGGCATGGTTTTAGATACGTTTGAGTGGGAGTTATGATTGAAAGTTTCAGTCTTTGAACATTAGGCCATGGTACTACTTTTAGCTCTAAAGACTCATATTTGTTTATTAACTTAAAGTTGGAATGTGTGAAAGACTGATAACTCTCTCTATGTCCTTCTTTGGCAGATTTTTGTTTCTTGTTGCGTTAAATAAGCTTCTTGTTCGCACGTCAAAGCAACGCTTCTTTCGATTATAAATACTCAACTCCAACTTTTTTGATTTCTCTGCAACTTGTTTCTCTTTTACTTCCCAGATACATTGGTACTCTTCTCTCTTCTCTTTTATCCCTAATTGATTCTGTTTTGTTTGTGAGTGCATTTTTTGTTGGTTGTAGTCTTTTTTGGCAAAGTTTAGTTTTTTGAGGATTATGTTTTTGAATGTAGCAAAACATGTCCGGTGAGTTGTGTTCGGTGAGGCCTTTGTTTGGTGGCGCTATTTCCACCTTCTTCCCTCAAAGATTTCAGGTTCTATCAATAACCCTTTTCTTTTTTTCTTTTCGCTGCTAATTGAAATTTGTTGGTTTCCTGATTTCTTCTTTATTGTGAATTTTCAGGATGTGAGTAATATCCGACAAGTTTCAGATCATCAGGTTTGGCTCTATTCTCAGTCAAGGATTTGGCATTCTTTCTAATTAACATGTGTAGAAGAAGAATCTCTAGTTTACTCTGTATTTGTTTGATTGTTGGTTTTCATAGGAAGTGTTTGTGGATCCTTCAAGAGATGAGAGTTTGATTTTTGAGTTGTTGGATTTCAAGACTGAGGTTGGTGACATTGGCAGTGCTTCTTGGTTCCTTAATGATCTTGCGCGTGAGCAAGATGCTGAAGGATTTCTGGTAACACACTAACACTAGAACTCTTCTTATGGTAGACAAACCAACTTTAGGAACTAGTGTTATTTCCCTAGAGTAGATCTAGTTTCTTGAGTACAAATTAATCAAATCTTAACATGTATAGATTTCTCAACGTTGTAACCTTTTTGTCTGAGATTACAATAGTGAGGCTTTTTTTATGAAATTGTATAACTAGTTGGAGGGATTTTGTTATTGTTGATTCAGTTTCTGAAACTAGCCCAAATAGAACTAGTGCAGTTTTTGTTTGTCAGTTACCGAGATTGATATTTATTAAGATAATCTTACTGTGTTATTTCAGTTGATAGAGCAATCAGAGGTCATTGAGGCGCCTGGACTGTCCTTCAGAAACATCCCTGCCATTGGGACAACTGCTATTGGAGAGATGGTAATGTCCATAAACATGATGTTTTCGGTTTGTTTTCCCACAAGTTTCCTTTCTATTTGTTTTCCCTAACAACAAGATCATTACAGGCTATATCCAAAGGAAGACAGGGAAGAGAAGCACAAAACCTAGTGAGGGTAATTAAGCTTTTCCTTGTTCTGTCCAATTTTTCCATAAGTTTGTTTCTTGAGACACAACTGGTCTTATATGGTTCTTTCTTCTTCAGGTGTATGTGGCAAATCTTCGTCTTAAGGGGATTGATACTGATGTCTTAGTGACTGCATATGAACCTATCTTGATAAAGTAAGTCCTAGACACTTTAACCATGAGTCACTCAGTAGATATATTGTAGTAGATATGCATCGTTTTAATTACAGAACTGGAATATTAAAAGATTGTTGCTGTTTCACATGTCTACTTTTGTCTCATGTGTTTGCGTATTATTGTGCAGCCCTCTGAGCGAAAGCGTGGATGCTGTGGGATCTGGTTTAGTTGTCCCAGCTTCTCAATCTGGAATAATGCCAATGTGTGATGTCATTAAATAATCACTCTCTACCTTCAAAGTCAATGACTGGAATCTTTTCGGTTCCTCAGTTTGAGTCTATGCGAAATGAGAAGACAATTCAAGCCTGCCAATTTGGTGTAGCTAAGGCTTCAAGAAGTTTGCGTTGTTAAAGATTTTCAAGTAATTTTTATTTCTTTTAGTTTTAGTTGTTCTGTGACACCCCTCTCCCATACTACCGAGATGGCGTGCCACTTTTCCTTTAAGACCTTATTCCATATTCATCTTTCTAACCATAACCACATTCGCATTCACCTTATTCAAGAACAATTCTTATTAAATCCATAAAAATAACTTGTCTTAGGCAACTTCGAATCTCCTGAAACAACTAAAGAACTTTAAAAGAAAACCATGTCTGCATAATGAAAATATAAACCCTAAATCTCAAATAACACCATGAAAATATAAACCCTAAATCATCAAGTCACATATCATCACAAAATCTTATCATATACAATCAGATCTAAGCCTACATATCATGCGTCAAGAAGCATAACAAAAGAAAATGATACTATGCTTCGCAAATACCACCCTCACATTAGCCTAGTTGAAGATGAATAACATTTCTCGACTCCTTTCTCCTTTAGACAAACTTAATGTCTTAACTGCAACCACATGTTCCTTAGTTCTACAACAACCAAGACCTTACTCCAAGAGTCATGAAAGCTCCTACAAAGCTTCAGCTCAAACCGAGCTCGTTTACCCAACCAACAACACAAACTCGTCACAATTTACTTCACACAAATATGTCTCGGAAACATATGCATAAGTCAAGAACTAACCGTTGTAAACGCAATCCCACCGTTGATTATCTATCCAGTAGTACCATAAAGCTCTCCACCAAATTTCGTCCCGATCAGACATTATTTCGACCTCCAAACGTTGCCATCAATCACCCATCTCGGAACTGTTTTCTGGTTCATACTTGGCACAGATTTGGACAGTTTCTGCAATTACTTTGCCAGAAAGAAACATTCATAACTTCTTGAATATAACCTCTATTTAATCTTCGTCACATGTTGTGCATTCTTGACAATATGAGCTTTCCAGAGACACCTTAAACGTCAACTGATTCTCTTTGCTTTGACAGATATGAGCCTTACAAAACCCCAACTTGAATCTGAAATTTTATCTGAAATAACTTAGGTTTTCCAGAATTCAGAACAAGTGACTTTTCATCAACTTACAAGACAAATGCTGAATGGAATATAACTCCGTTTGACAAACCGTCAATTGCTATGGCTTCCTTGCAACGAGATCGATTCAGAGAGGTCAATATATCAATATAACTCTTTTAGCTTCAACGGGAAATCAATCCACAAAACCCTTACTTGCCACAGTTTTCTCTTCTTCTTCATAATAAAACTCAGATTTAATATAAGGATCCAACATATCAAAACAAGGGTTTGTAGAAGAAGAAGACACAATTATGTCAGGATTTTCTTACCCAAACAAACTAGTGCGATGGATCTCGGCTCCGGTGGGGGAAGTGAACGACGATGACTACGTGAAGCTCCGGTGTTGATCACGTTGCCTTTGCCATAATTCTCTTTTCTCTCTCTCTCTGTCTATCTCTGTCTCTCTCTCTCTCTATTCTTCTCTTGACGGCGTTTCTAATGAAGAGGGAGATGTTTACGCTTCTACATATATATGACCACATACAAACACCCAACCCTAGTTGTTTAGGAAGCTATTGGGCTTGTATCATTATGTCAAAACAAATTGACCCAATAATATGGGAGGGGGTTGTAACAATACTCCTCCACTTAAATAGAATTCGTCCTCGAATTCTCAACGGTGATTTCTTTTCATATGAACTCGCTTACTTTACATTTTCTTGCAACTCTGTGTACTCCCCCGACCACACAATGCTACATAAACAACAATTATCCGTCTACAGAACTTCTCACTTACTTATTTACTTGAAACCGTCACTTACCTTCGTAAGTAAATGTATCTTTCTGTTGCACTACTCTGATGACTACTTAAAAGAATTGATAACTTGTCAATGCCCATCGAACTTTAGCGCACAAACACTAATCTTATTTTCACACTCAAAGCAGGAAGATCTTAACAACAACTTACATAATCAAGGGATCAAAGCTAACATATTAATTAACATGTTCGTGCAGGCTCAGGTGCGTGGCTAGCTACTGTCGATTTGCGGGTGGATCTTACCCTGGGTCGTGAAACAAAACGTTACTTCTTATTCCATGCAGCAAGATCTATCGAAAGAAACCAAATTCAAGATCTTGTTCTTTCTGTAACACCTGTCCCTCCATCCAGGCCAAGACAGCATGTTATTTATCCGATCTTGCCAAAACATTTTCTTTAAACTTCACCCACGAACAAAACATTGCACAACAACTCATGAAGCTGATTCACCTGAGGAAAAAGGGAAAAAAAGGGTGAGTAAAGAATACTCAGTGAGGGGAATCAACTCTGCCCACTAAAACATAAAACACTTTCTTAAGCTATGCAACCATAATCATAACATATAAACTTAGACACTAGCAATCACATAACATTCTTTACTTGCTAAACATAACAACATTCATGACATTCATCTTAATCACATAACCATACATATACATCGTTAGGTCCAGTCATCCTCGTGACAACTAGAACCTCCTGAGTGGAGGGTGGCCCTCGTGGCTCAGACACTCCCATTCCGGGCTCGTCAACTGTTCTTGAGCAGCTGTTAACCCGTCGGTCCATCACTCTCCATCATTCATACATACTCATAATCATATTTAACATTCTCATACATAACATCACCTTATCAAACATCATACTAACACATATCAAAGTCAACAATCATCAAGTCACAGATCTTCACATAATCTTATCCTATACAATCAAATCTAAGCCTACATATCATGCGTCAAGAAGCATAACAAAAGAAAATGATAGTATGCTTCGCAAATACCACCCTCACCCTAGCCTAGGTGAAGATGAATAACATTTCTTGACTCCTTTCTCCTTTAGAAAAACTTAATGTCTTAACTAAAACCACATGCTTCTTAGCTCTACACCAACCAAGACCTTACTCCAAGAGTCATGAAAGCTCCTAAAAAGCTTCAGCTCAAACCAAGCTCGTTTACCCAACCAACAACATAAACTCGTCACAATTTACTTCACACAAATCTGTCTCGGAAATATATGCATAAGTCAATAAATAACCGTTATAAACGCAATCCCACCGTTGATTATCTATCCATTAGTACCATAAAGCTCTCCACCAAATTTCGTCCCGATCAGACATTGTTTCGACCTCCAAACGTTGCCCTCAATCACCCATCTCAGAACTATTTTCTGGTTCGTACTTGGCACAGATTTGGACAGTTTGTGCAGTTACTTTGCTAGAAAGAAACATTCATAACTTCTTGAATATAACCTCTATTTAATCTTCGTCACATGCTGTGCATTCTTGACAATATGAGCTTTCCAGAGACACCTTAAAAGTCAACTGATTCTCTATGCTTTGACAGATATGAGCCTTACAAAACCCCAACTTGAATCTGAAATTTTATCTGAAATAACTTAGGTTTTCAAGAATTCAGTACAAGTGACTTTTCATCAACTTGCAAGACAAATGCTGAATGGAATATACCTCCGTTTGATAAACCGTCAATTGCTATGGCTTCCTTGCAACGAGATCGATTCAGAGAAGTCAATATATCAATATAACTCTTTTAGCTTCAACGGGAAATCAATCCACAAAACCCTTACTTGCCACAGTTTTCTCTTCTTCTTCTTCATAATAAAACTCAGATTTAATATAAGGATCCAACATATCAAAACAAGGGTTTGTAGACGAAGAAGACACAATTATGTCAGGATTTTCTTACCCAAACAAACTAGTGCCATGGATCTCGGCTCCGGTGGGGGAAGTGAACGACGGTGACTACGTGAAGCTCCGGTGGTGATCACGTTGCCTTTGCCATAATTCTCTTTTCTCTCTCTCTCTCTCTGTGTCTATCTATGTCTCTCTCTCTATTCTTCTCTTGACGGCGTTTCTAATGAAGAGGGAGATGTTTACGCTTCTACACATATATGACCACATACAAACACCAAACCCTAGTTGTTTAGGAAGCTATTGGACTTTATTGGGCTTGTATCATTATGTCAAAACAAATTCACCCAATAATATGGGAGGGGGTTGTTACAATTCTCCCCCACTTAAATAGAATTCGTCCTTGAATTCTCAACGGTGATTTCTTTTCATATGAACACGCTTACTTTACATTTACTTGCAACTCTGTGTACTCCCGCGACCACACAATGCTACATAAACAACGGTTATCCGTCTACAGAATTTCTCACTTACTTATTTACTTGAAACCATCACTTCCCTTCGTAAGTAAATGTATCCTTCCGTTTCACTACTCTGATGACTACTTAAAAGAATTGAGAACTTGTCAATGTCCATCAAACTTTAGCGCACAAACACTAATCTTATTTTCACACTCAAAGCAGGAAGATCTTAACAACAACTTACATAATCAAGGGATCAAAGCTAACATATTAATTAACATGTTCTTGCAGGCTAAGGTGCGTGGCTAGCTACTGTCGATTTGCGGGTGGATCTTACCCTGGGTCGTGAACAAAACGTTACTTCTTATTCCATGCAGCAAGATCTATCGAAAGGAACCAAACTCACGATCCGTTTTTTTCCGTAACACCCGTCCCGCCATCCAGGCCAAGACAGCATGTTATTCATCTGATCTTGCCAAAACATTTTCTTTAAACTTCACCCACGAACAAAACATTGCACAACAACTCATGAAGCTGATTCACCTAAGGAAAGAGGGAAAAAAGGGTGAGTAAAGAATACTCAGTGAGGGAAATCAACTCTGCCCACTGAAACATAGAACACTTTCTTAAGCTATGCAACCATAATCATAACATATAAACTTAGACACTAGCAATCACGTAACATTCTTTACTTGCTAAACATAACAACATTCTTGACATTCATCTTAACCACATAACCATACATATACATCGTTAGGTCCAGTCATCCTCGTGACAACTAGAACCTCCTGAGTGGAGGTTGGCCCTCGTGGCTCAGACACTCCCATTCCGGGCTCGTCAGCCATTCTTGACCAGCTGTTAACCCGTCGGTCCATCACTCTCCATCATTCAAACATACTCATACATAACATCACCTTATCAAACATCATACTAACACATATCAAAGTCAACAATCATCAAGTCACATATCATCACATAATCTTATCCTATACAATCAAATCTAAGCCTACATATCATGCATCAAGAAACATAAAAAAAAGAAAATGATACTATTCTTCGCAAATACCACCCTCACCCCAGCCTAGGGGAAGATGAATAACATTTCTCGACTCCTTTCTCCTTTAGACAAACTTAATGTCTTAACTGAAACCACATGCTCCTTAGCTCTACACCAACCAAGAACTTACTCCAAGAGTCATGAAAGCTCCTAAAAAGCTTCAGCTCAACCGAGCTCGTTTACCCAACCAACAACATAAACTCGTCACAATTTACTTCACACAAATCTGTCTCGGAAATATATGCATAAGTCAATAACTAACCGTTATAAACGCAATCCCACCGTTGATTATCTATCCATTAGTAGCATAAAGCTCTCCACCAAATTTCGTCCCGATCAGACATTGTTTCGACCTCCAAACGTTGCCATCAATCACTCATCTAGGAACTATTTTCTGGTTCATACTTGGCACAGATTTGGACAGACCTAGACATTTTACGTTGCAAGCAGTCATAGGTCTCAGCCTCCTTACGAACAACGCTAGGAACTTGATCGATTCCACCCTCTTGTTGCGATTAATGAAGATTTCGTCGGGGTGGCGGTTTAAGGAATTAGCTGGAGTACAGAAGATGTGATTGGTCTTCTTTGGCTTTCAGAATCTTCAGGAGTGTTTGCATCATGACTCGTAACGGAATTCGAAGATCTAAAGCGGGATCGTTGCGTCGGAAAGAGATTGAAAGGAACTGGGAAGAGAGATAGCTCGACTAGGTCATTGGATTTGGAAGGTTTTGTGTTGTAGTGTTTCTCGGAGAAGAGGAAGATGATGATAATTGGAAGGAGGATGTGTTAATTGGAAGGAAGACAATAAGACTCTGTATTGTTTAGGTGTTAGGTTAAATGTTTTTTTTTTTTATTTTGTTTATTACTTAGGCGGACAATGAAATTTTAGATAATTTTTTGTATAGCTTAGGTGGCAATGAAATTTTTTTTTATTGGTGTTAATTTACGATGACGTTTTACAATAGTATGTGCTATTACTAAGTAATTGGAGAACTAAAAATTAAGATTGAACACATTACTTTTTTACCGTTAACATATCATAGCGTTTTTATTTTCGAAACGCTACAAAAAAATCATGCATAAGTCAACTATAGTAGAAACACATAAAACGCTATAATAAAATGCTATTAATACCCGTTTTTCCAGTAGTGAACAATCATCAACTCACATATCATCACATAATATTATCATATACAATCAGATCTAAGCTTACATATCATGCGTCAAGAAGCATAACAAAAGAAAATGATACTATGCTTCACAAATACCTCCCTCACATTAGCCTAGTTGAAGATGAATAACATTTCTCGACTCCTTTCTCCTTTAGACAAACTTAATGTCTTAACTGCAACCACATGCTCCTTAGCTCTACTGTGGTTCTACACAAACCAAGACCTTACTCCAAGAGTCATGAAAGCTCCTACAAAGCTTCAGCTCAAACCGAGGTCGTTTACCCAACCAACAATACAAACTCGTCACAATTTACTTCACACAAATCTGTCTCGGAAACATATGCATAAGTCAAGAACTAACCGTTATAAACGCAATCCCACCGTTGATTATCTATCGAGTAGTACCATAACGCTCTTTGCCAAATTTCGTCCCGATCAGACATTATTTCGACCTCCAAACGTTGCCATCAATCACCCATCTCGGAACTGTTTTCTGGTTCATACTTGGCACAAATTTGGACAGTTTCTGCAGTCATAACCAAGCTTCTTAATGCCTCTCAAAGCTTTCTGGGTGTAGCCGAAGTCCTATGAGTTTTCGGTTTTGGAGCTTCTAAACGGAGAAACACTACTTTAGCTTTTGGGTTCCGGTAGCGGTTCTATTTCTTATACCCAATCATACACTCGAGATCTAGTCATATTAGACTCCAAAAACACTAACCAAACTTCTTATTGCCTCTCAAAGCTTTCTGGGTGTGGCCGAAGTCATATGAGTTTTCGCTTTTAAAGCTTCTAACCGGAGAAACACTACTTTAGCTTTTGCGATCCAGTTCCGGTTCTAATTATTATACCCAATCATACACACCTGAACTAGTCATATTTGACTCCAAAACACTAACCAAACTTCTTATTGCTTCTCAAATCTTTGTGGGTGTGACCAAAGTCCTATGAGTTTTTGGTTTTGGAGCTTCTAAACGGAGAAACACTACTTTAGCTTTTGCGATCCGGTTGCGGTTCTAGTTATTATACCCAATCATACACACCAGTACTGGTCATATTTGACTTCAAAAAGACTAACCAAACTTCTTATTGCTTATCAAATCTTTGTGGATGTGGCGAAAGTCCTATGAGTTTTTTGTTTTGGAGCTTCTAACCAGAAAAATACTACTTTAGCTTTCGGGATCCTATTGCAGTTCTAGTTCTTATACCCAATCATACACATGAGATCTGGCCATATTTGACTCCAAAAAGACTAACCAAGCTTCTTAATGCCTCTCAAAGCTTTTTGGGTGTGGCCGAAGTCCTATGAGTTTTCGGTTTTGGAGATTCTAAACGAAGAAACACTACTTTATCTTTGAGGATCCAGTTACGGTTTTAGGTTTTGTACTCAATCATACACAAGAGATCTAGTCATCTTTGACTCCAAAAACACTAATCAAGCTTTTTATTGATTCTTAAATCTTTGTGGGTTTGGCCGAAGTCCTATGAGTTTTTGGTTTTGAATCTTCTAAAAAAAGAAACACTACTTTAGCTCCCCGTATCAGGTTGCGGTTCTAGTTCGAATAACCAATCATACACACGGGATCTAGTCATATTTGACTCCAAAAAAACTAACCAAGCTTTTTATTTCTTCTCAAATCTTTGTGGATGTGGCCAAAGTCATATGAGTTTTCGGGTTTGGAGCTTTTGAACAGAGAAATACTACTTTAGTTTTCGGGATCCGGTTGCGGGTCTAGTTCTTATACCCAATCATACACATGAAATCTAGTCATATTTGACTCCAAAAATACTAACCAAGCTTCTTATTGCTTCACAAAGCTTTGTGGGTGTTGCCGAAGTCCTATGACTTTTCGGTTTTGAATCTTCTAAAAAGGGAAACACTACTTTACCTCTCCGAATCCGGTTACGGTTTTAGTTCGAATACCTGATCATACACATGACATCTAGTCATATTTGATTCCCAAAACACTAACCAAGCTTCTTATTGCTTCTCAAATCTTTGTGGATGTGGCCAAAGTCCTATGAGTTTTTTGTTTTGGAACTTCTAAGCAGAGAAATACTACTTTAGCTTTCGGGATCCTGTTGCGGTTCTAGTTCTTATACCCAATCATACACATGAGATCTAGTCATATTTGACTCCAAAAACACTAACCAAGCTTCTTATTGCTTCTCAAAGCTTTGTGGGTGTGGCTGAAGTCCTATGGGTTCTCGGTTTTGAATCTTCTAAAAAGGGAAACTCTACTTTAGCTCTCCGGATGCGGTTGCGTTTCTAGTTTCAATACCCATTCATACACACGAGATTTAGTCATATTTGACTCCAAAAACACTTAGCAAGCTTCTTATTGCTTCTCAAAGCTTTGTGGGTGTGGCCGAAGTTTATGTGTTTTCGGTTTTGAATCTTCTAAAAAGGGAAACACTACTTTAGCTCTCCAGATCCGGTTGGGGTTCTAGTTCGAATACCCAATCATACACAGGAAATCTAGTTATATTTGACTCCAAAAAAACTAACCAAGCATCTTATTGCTTCTCAAATATTTGTAGGTGTGGCCGAAATCCTATGAGTTTTCGGTTTTGGAGATTTTAAACAAAGAACCATTACATTAGCTTTCGGGATCCGGTTGCGGTTCAAATTCTTATACCAAATCATACACACAAGATCTAGTCATATTTGACACCAAAAACGTAACCAAGCTTCTTATTGCTTCTCAAAGCTTTGTGGGTGTGGCCGAAGGCCTATGAGTTTTCGGTTTTGGAGCTTATAAACGGAGAAACACTACTTTATCTTTCAGGATCCGGTTGGGGTTCTAGTTCGAATACCCAATCATACACAAGAGTCCTAGTTATATTTGACTCCAAAAAAACTAACCAAGCATCTTATTGCTTCTCAAATCTTTGTGGGTGTGGCCAAAGTCCTATGAGTTTTCGGTTTTGGAGCTTCTAAATAAAGAAACACTACTTTATCTTTCAGGATCCAGTTACGGTTCTAGGTTTTATACTCAATCATACACAAGAGATCTAGTCATATTTGTCTCCAAAAACACTAATCAAGCTTTTTACTGATTCTTAAATCTTTGTGGGTGTGGCCGAAGTCCTATGAGTTTTCGGTTTTGAATCTTCTAAAAAAAGAAACACTACTTTAGCTCTCCGTATAAGGTTGCGGTTCTAGTTCGAATAACCAATCATACACACGAGATCTAGTCATAGTTGACTCCAAAAAAAATAACCAAGCTTCTTCTTTAATTTCTTCTCAAATCTTTGTGGATGAGGCCAAAGTCCTATGAGTTTTTGGTTTTGGAGCTTCTGACCAGAGAAATACTACTTTAGTTTTCGGGATCCGGTTGCGGATCTAGTTCTTATACCCAATCATACACACAAAATCTAGTCATATTTGACTCCAAAAATACTAACCAAGCTTCTTATTGCTTTTCAAAGCTTTGTGGGTGTTGCTGAAGTCCTATGTCTTTTCGGTTTTGAATCTTCTAAAAAGGGAAACACTACTTTAGCCACTACAAGAAAACACTTCATTTGCGACTGTGAAATTAGTCGCTAAACGGTCGCAAAAGAGGGTTTTGCAACTGAATAACGACTATTTCCATTGGTCGCAAAAAAACGGTCGCAAAATTTCTGTGTATCACTATAGTCGCTAATTTGCGACTATTTGGCGACTATAAATTTAGAGTCGCAAATTACCGACTAAGCTGTGACTGGTGAATATCGTTGCAAATGTGTGACCAAAGAGCAACGAACGGAAGTTAGCGACTCATTTGCTACTGTAATAATCTTACATATTTGGATCAATTTGCGCCTTGTTTGCGACCGTTTACAGTTCTTGGGTCAAATACTTAGTCGCACTTTAGTCGCAAGCTGTGTATGTTTTAGTAACAGTGTAGTCGCAAAATAGTTGCATATGGTGCGACTACTTTAGGACTTATTAATTATGGTGACAAAATAGTCCTAAATTAGTAACCATTTTGATACGAGATTTGGAGTTATTTGTAAATTTGTTTAGTCACAGTTTGGTCACATTTGTTAATTGTTCTAGTCACAAATTAGTCCGAAATTCTGAAACTTTTTGGTCACAAAATAGTTACATCTTATTTGTCCGAACCCTGTCCATTTCAAAGGCAAATGCATTCAAAAACCATCCGAATATTAATCCTAACCATTCAAAAACTATTCCAAACCATTCAAAAACAATCCTAATCAAAGCATAACATAAATAAGTTCACATACACAGAGAAAAGGAAACTAAAATCAAGTTTCCTGATTTGAGGCGGTGGATAGAGGAGAGGTTGGTGTGGTTCCAGTGGTGTGTCATGGTGGTTGGACTGCAGCTCCTATGGTGGCTGGAAGGGTGGTTGTTGTAGTGGTGGGTGGTATGATCACTTCTGGTTCAAGGAGTGGAGAGGTTGACATAAAAGCTGCCAAGTCTGGATCTTTGTCTTTCATGAAAAGGATGAGCTTCTCCAAGCTTGCGATCCGAGCTTGAGACTTCCGGTGCTCCTCATCACGTCTTGCATTCTCAGCATCCTGATTAGAGATCTTGCGCCGCAGCTGCTCTTGAAGCTCAACAACTGTCATTGTAGAAGAAGAGCTTGCGTAACTCTCCTTCCTTTTTCCCTTGTGTAGAGTCTCCACCAGTGATCCAAGGCCATAAGGGTTGCCTTGGTCATCTATATGAGTACACTGCAAAAAAAAACAAACATTCAGTGAAATCAGACAAGGATCATAGACAAAATGAAAAAAAAAAACAAACGAAATCCAGAATGTAGCAAAGAAGTCTGACAAAGACAATCCACAAAGCAAATTAGACAAAGAAAAATAAGAATCATCATTGATATTAAAGTAACAATGCTCAGCAGACAAGACTATCATACTCCAAGTAAACAAATACAATCATATAATCCAAGCAAACTAAAGACAAAAATTACTTACCTTAAGGAAGATATCATTCATCTCATCAATGCTGAGTTCTCTAGGATGCATTGAATGTTCAGAGGAAATCTCTGAAGCATCCTGAACATCCTCTTCCAGTTCAGCCAATCTCTCTTCAACTGTCTTCTTATATGCCTCATCCACTTATTCAGACTTTTGATCAACAAAAGAACCATCAGCTCTAGTATGCGTTCTCATAAACACTTCACCTAATGAAACTGGACGCCCCAACTCTTCCTCCTGAAATGAAAGAAAAAAAGAATATCATGTGTAGAAATTATAGAAATTATGTAAAAGTAAAGTATTTGGAGCGATTGAAACAACTTACCATCTCTTGATGAACTTGAATAAATGATTTCTGACCGGCTAAGTGTTTGTGCACTCCAAGTCCGCCACGATCAGAATTTCTGCATTGTGAAGCATTCTCACTCCTCTCTATAGCATCAGCGGTCTTCCAAAAGTTCTGCATCTCAGTCCAAAGTGTAAATCTAATCCAAGTTGGTTGTACACCTTTCGACCTCACTTGACTGACAATGCCTTTCATCCGTTTCTGCGCTATAATCAAGAATCCTTGTTTAACAAGGGCAGTAATCCCAGTATCCCAATTAAACTCCCGCTACATAACACAAAACAGTAAGTTAGTAACATACTATATATACTACAATAAGAGAGAATGAAAGCTATATATATATATATATATATATATATGTCATTACCGCAAAAGTTCTGAAATATCTCTCTTGTATGTTGATTGGAGTAACCTTCCAGCTTTAGTAAGGCCCATCAAACTTCCTCCTAAATATTCTAGAAATTGCTCGAGACAGCACCCCCTTTTGCCGGTTAAACCTGTTACAACTAGAGGCTATTAGTCTATATAAAGCAGATTTTATATAGAGCAAACAACAAACAGAGAATGAGCATGAATGAAATGAAGATATAGCAAAGATTCAAAGAGCAAACACCAAACAGAGAATGAGCATGAATGAACTTAGTTCAGTTTCAAAGACTGAAGACCAATGCAAAAACAATTCGACTGTTGTAATTAGCTAAAACTCTGTCAAAATGGTTCAAAAACAACAACTCATTGAATCAAAAAACCTACAGCTGTTATATATTGCATATACATACTGTATTTGACAGCTAATATATGAAACAACACTCCTGAGACCAAGTCTCATACTGTATTTGACAGCACTTCTGAGACTCAACGATTACAACAACAAACAATGATATGCAAGCTACTATATGCAAATGTCAGACCAATAATATGCAAATGTCCGACCAAAGCAATAACATGTATCTTTTTGAAACTTTTAGAAAATGATAGATCAAACCCTAGTCAAATGATAAATGTCAGACCAAAACTTTTAGCAATACCAAACATCACACATCAAACAAAACAAACAGAGGGACAAAAGTGTTAATACCAGAGTGTTTCAACGCCTGGGATTGGGTGTATAGACAATCGAGGAAGATGTTGTCGGCCTGGAAGAGCTAGCAAACGATCCAGCATATCTTGGTAGTCTTCCCCAGGATTAGGGTTTTCTTCGTCATCTTCTTGTCCTACATCATCGATCTCTTCCTCTACAAGGTCTTCGTTTTCAGGTAGCACTTGGTGATTCGCATCATGTTCCGGTAGAGGCTCGGTTTGAGGAGACAGTGGTTGATGCTGCGGCTGAGGAGGAGGAGTCTGTCTATTGAGAGGAGGAGTCTGCCTAGAGAGAGGAGGATTCTGTCTACTAGAATTAAGTGAAGGACGACTCAGTTGAGATTGGGTCGCAGACTGACTTGCCGAGGAGAAGTGAGAAGATGTTCCGACTCCACTCACAGTGAGTGGTGATCTGTGACCAACGAAGGTTCGGACTCCAGGTCGAGAGGCTACTGGTCTGCTGGTCTCGCCTCCTCCTGCAGCTTCTTGTGGTAGCGCTTGGCCACCTCCGGCGGCTACTCGTTTGGTGGTTGCGCCACCTCCGGCGGCTTCTTGTCTGCTAGTTTGGCCTCCTCCGGCGGCCACTCTTCTGGTGGTAGCGCCACCTCCGCGGCCTCGAGAGGATTTACCTTTAGGCGGCATAAGAAGATTTGAGATTTGAGATGTTGAGATTCGAGAGCTTTTAGAGAGGATTCGAGAGGATGGGAAGAGATTTGAGAGAGAATCGAGAAAAACAGAGAGAGATTTGTGTGAGAATCGATTGAGAGAGAGAGGGGACGATTGAGAGAGAAACCCTAAATCGATTTGGGGATTTTGGTGGAAATGAGGGTTCGTTTAAGTTTCACCTAATTAATTAAGAGTACCAGTCGCTCTTTAGTCGCAAAATGGTACCAAAGTAAAAAAATTGGGGGGAATCTAAACCGCCAAAACATTTAGCGAAAATCTTAGCAATTTCACATTTAGTACCTAAATAGTCGCAATAATGGTCGGCAAATAGTTGCAAAAATGGTCACAATATAGTCGCTTAATGGTAAACAGTTCCAACATAGTGGCAAATTCGCGACTAGATTGTGACTGTAATCTATAGTCACAACGCAAAAGGGGAGGTATACACATTTCAATCCAAAATGGTTATATATGTCACTCTATAACACTCATATTAGGGTTATATAGGATATATATTAGTTTAAGGTTACAAAACTTTGCAAAACTCAAGTAATTTCACATTCAGTACCAAAATAGTCGCAATCATGGTCGGAAAATAGTTGCAAACATTGTCGCAAAATAGTCGCAAACTTGCAAATCGTTCCAAAATGGTGGCAAATTTGTGACGGTTGTGTGACTGTGATCTATTAGTCACAAGGCAAAATTTTGAAATCTACACATTTCGATCTAAAATGGTGACATATATCACTCTATAACACTAATATTAGGGTTATAGAGGACATATATTAGTTTAAGGTTATAAAACTTTGCAAAACTCAACTAATGTAGAGTTTTTTACTAAATCCCTAAACCTTACTCATATTAGTAATGTAATATCATAAAGAGATTTGTTTGTTTTTGATATTTTGTTTCTAAACTTCAGTATTTATGACTTAGGTTAAGATTTTCTTGATGAGTAATATCAAATAAGTGTAAAAATGTTTAACTTTATATGTAAGCAAATTTAAAATGTGAAAAGTGAGAAAACAAAAATCGAGAGTTGGCAAATAGTCACAGATGGGTCGCAATCTCAGGTGCTAGTCTCAAAACAGTCGCAAAATCTTTAGGTGCTAGTCACAAATGACCGACTAGTTAGCGACTAAAAGAAAAATGGTGGAGAATAAACGTTTCAATATACTTTTGTCGCAAATTGGTCGCAAAATTGCGACTGATTTGCGACCAATTTTAAAATGTCCGAAAAAAACTTGGGTCGATTCGAACCGTTGTCGTTGATACTAGGATTTTACTATCAATTACCCTAGATTACTATCATGTCATTGCAGCAATTTAGGTTATCAATCCAATCAGGTGCTCTTACTATCAATCAAGATATGCTCAGAGATAACTAAGTCAAGCCAAGCAGAATAGAGTTTCGTTATCTAGCAATCCTAAGCGATCATGCATAAAGAGAAATAAGTACAGAACAGGAGTGATCATGCATAAGAGAAAGAACTATCAATACTAAGCAGCAATAAACAAGCAAGCAACAGGTACAGAGAATAGGTGAAACAATAGAGATAAAAGGTCCTGAGGAATGGGGTAATCGATTATGGCAGTCTCCTTAGTCTACCTAGGTGGTTAACAATCCAAACAGGCTATCCCTAGACAATAGATTCGAATACAAATCAATCCACTCTCGTGACAGAGATTCTCAAGCTAAATCACTTTCATACTCAATTCTCATTGAACACAAAAAGCTTTGAGAGGAAATAAGAAGCTTGCTTAGTGTTTTTAGAGTCAAATATGACTAGATCTCGTGTGTATGATTGAATATAAGAACTAGAACAGCAACTGGATCCCAAAAGCTAAACTAGTGTTTTTCCGCTTAGAAGCTCCAAAACCAAAATCTCATAGGACTTCGGCCACACCCAAAAAGCTTTGAGAGGCATTAAGAAGCTTGGTTAGTGTTTTTGAAGTCAAATATGACTAGATCTCGTGTGTATGATAGATTATAAGAACTAGAACCGCAACCGGATCCCAAAAGCTAAACTAGTGTTTTTCCGCTTAGAAGCTCCAAAACCAAAATCTCATAGGACTTCGGCCACACCCAAAAAGCTTTGAGAGGCATTAAGAAGCTTGGTTAGTGTTTTTGAAGTCAAATATGACTAGATCTCGTGTGTATGATAGATTATAAGAACTAGAACCGCAACCGGATCCCAAAAGCTAAACTAGTGTTTCTCCGTTTAGAAGCTCCAAAACCAAAATCTCATAGGACTTCGGCCATACCCAAAAAGCGTTGAGAGGCAATGATGTCTCTGTATTTTACCGCTTTTAAGCACACTTTTCTCGTGCATTTAGCTAAGTTTCATCTCTCTTTCATTGCATCCATAGTCCTTTTCATATCATTTTCATCACTTAGTACGATTTGCATTGCATGGCATAGCATATTGCATATTGGATGTGTTTCAGGTATTTGGAGCTTATTTGGGACTTAATGGATGCAAAGAAGAGAATTGATGATTCAGAGCCAGTCTGAAGTCCCTCAAAGATCGACTCAGATGGACGTCTTGCATTGCGATTTAGCTTCAGAGATCTTCATACAAGTGATAGGAAATTGAGTTACCTTTCCAACGGAGGTGATTTCAAGCGAATAAGAGCTTTGATGCAAGAATTATGGTGGTTTTAATGGAGACATATGCAGAAAACTGGTTGGACTCGACAGGAGGTCGAGCAGGCGCTCAGAAACCACCAAGGGTTGGACTCGACCACACCAACTCGACGTGAGGTCGAGTAGGACACCATCAAGGAGCACCCTTTGAAGAATCACTCCCCCTCGACCACATGGACTCGACGACACGTCGAGTAGGACGTCAGGAAGCAGTCTGGACACAGACTCGACCACGCAGGCACGACGTCACGTCGAGTTGGCCTCCACCGACTCTCTATTTTGTCCTGTAGCCAATTAGGGCAACCTAGTATTTCCTATAAATAGGGGTACATGCTATTGTCCAGGGGATATTCCTTTTACCCAGCAGATATTCCTCTGTTCTCTCATAAACCCTAGTTTTTGTAATCGTTTTTCCTGTTGATCCTTTGAGTTTTTGCATTTCTTTTCTTCATCAAAGTTGTAGATATTTCTCTTATCTATAACATACTTGCTTTTCAATGATTTCTGGGTTTGAAACGTTTTCTGGGTTTTTATGCATGATGTTCTTCAGTGTTCTTGAGTAGTGGATTAGGGTTCTTGAGGATGGGTTAGATTAGGTGTGGAATCCTTAGTATATTTAGGTGGTTAAGTGTAGAATTGCTTGATTTCCCTTCTGGTTTAGTAGAACTTAATGCTATTTCCTCTCTGATCAATTGGAAGTTGATCTCAGATATTTCCACACCCAAAAGGTGTTTGATGAAATGTTTGAACCAACTATTCCAAAGATTTGCATACTCTAGCCCAAGAGATTGGATGTTTAGAATGCTTATTGACTTTATTAGATTGAATCATAATGCCTGCTAGGTTATATTTCTTCAATGAGAATTGAGTATGAAAGTGATTTAGCTTGAGAATCTCTGTCACGAGAGTGGATTGATTTGTATTCGAATCTATTGTCTAGGGATAGCTTGATTGAGTTTGTTAACCACCTAGGTAGACTAATGAGACTGCCATAATCGATTACCCCATTCCTCAGGATCCTTTATCTCTATTTGATTGTTTAAATCTTGTTTCTGTTAGTCTTTGTTGCTTAGCTCGACCTGTTAGGCCTAGATCGTTTCTCTGCATTGTTAGGTTGCTAGTTTCTTTTCCAAAGCTTATGCATGATAGTTTCTGGTCTTTAGTTTACTTCTTGCTCTTGTTTACTTGCTGTTTAGTTCTCTTTTTATGCTTTTAAATTCGGTATTTGCATGTTAAATTGGTTGCTTAGGATCAATAGAAACACACAAAACCGTTTCATAATTGGCTTGACTTATCTGCTTTCTGTTTCATATCTTGAATGCTTGCAGTCACACTGAGATTGGATTGATAAACCTGATATACTACAATGGCATGTGTATTAGGGATTGATACTTGTTAGATAGAGAAATCCTATTATCAATTTGGCGTCGTTGCCAGTCTTTTGTTGCATTGTTCCATTTAAGATTTCAGAAACGTTTAAGATCAAGTTCTTTCTTTACCTTGGTTACTAACTCTTCATTTCATCTGCTTGTTTTTGTGCTCCAGGTACCATCTGGACCTCACGTCGAGACTGCCACATCGAGTCTGACCACTCTGCATGCAAACTCGATCTAAAGGCTCCAACAACCTCATTAGCTATAAAGACAACATCGATCGGTTAGCTCGTGAGTTAAGAGAAGGCAGAGCCCGAGACAACTGTGAACCGCACAATCCAGTAGCCATGGAACCACAAGATCAAGATAATCAAGGAGTTGGTACACCACGGAACATTGGTGATGGTGATGCACCACACAACCATCAACAGAGACAGGGCATCGTTCCACCTCCTGTCCAGAACAACAATTTCGAGATCAAGAGTGGATTGATCTCAATGATTCAAGGTAACAAGTTTCATGGGTTGCCTCTGGAGGATCCCTTGGATCACTTGGATAATTTTGATAAGCTCTGCAGCCTTACCAAGATAAATGGTGTTAGTGAAGACAGCTTCAAGCTGCGTCTATTTCCCTTTGATAGTAGAATTTTAACTAAGATCAATTATCCTTAAAGTACTATCATGTCATTGCAGTATTTAAGGTGTCAATCCAAATGGGTGTGATGCTAGCAATCAAGATGCAATCAGATTTCACAGAGTCAAGCCAAGCAATAACAGGTTTTGATGTTGTTAACAGTTCCAGTGATCATGCAGAAAACAATAATTCTAACAGAAACAGATAACACACTCGATCACACAGCTTGATGCCAAGCACTGGATGTGGTCGAGTACCAGGTCGAGTACCAAACAGAAACTGCAACAAATGTACTCGACTGCACAGTTCGTTTCCAAACCGCTGGGTGTGGTCGAGTACTTCAAGTGAAATAAGTAAAAATGCAAAAACTAAGCAACAAGTAACGAGATCAAGCAATCAATAGAGATGTGAACAAAGAAATCAATTGGAAGAGAAATTCCCGAGGATGGGGTAATCGAGTAGTGAAGTCTCCTTAATCTAACAGGTGGTTAACATGCTCAACAAACTATCCCTAGACAACAAGTTCAATAACCAAATCAAAGTGCTACCGCAACAGAGATCCTCAAGCAAAGCTAGTCCCAGAATCAATCACCATTGACGAGAGCTAACCTAACAGGCATTACGAATCAACAAGTTAAAGCCAAAACGCTCCCTGTAACCAATACCTTGGTACAGAGCCACGAATCTCTGGAATTAGTGGTTCAGACATTTCATCGAACACCTTTTGGGTGCGGAAATGTCTGGGCTCAGATTCCAGTTGATCAGAAAGCAATCAGCATTAAGAATAACTAATCCAGAAGGGATCTACCAATCAAACTCAACCACCTAGCAAATCAAGGATTCTAAACTACCCTAACCCATCCTCAAGAACCCTAATTACTACTCAAAATTCATAACCAAGAACACAAACCCAGAAATGCATAAAAACTTCATATTAGCTAGATCTCAACAAGATGAACAACTTTGTAGAAGAAATCAAAAGCAAATACTCAATAGATTAAGAGAAATCTGGATTACAAATATGAAGAAAGCACTAATTGTTCTGCAGAATCAAACTTAGACAGAATAAAACTTAGTCTCAAAATTATGAGAAACAACCTATTTATAGCAAATACTAGGAAACCCTAAATCACAAGACGACAAAGTATTAAGGCGGTTTACGGAGACATTCGGCTTCGTGCAATCGAGTGAAGAGGTCGAGCAAAGCTGGCTCCTTTGCGGTTTCTTGATCTGGTCGTGATGCGATCGAGTGACTAGGTCGAGTATGCACTCGAGTCCCGCTTCATCTTCTTCTCTTCCTTATGCTCAGTGTCTGGTTGAGTTGGGATCTGAGAAGCCTCTGAAGCGTGCAGTCGAGTGCTTGGTCGAGTAAGTTGGTGGAGGATACTCGACTGCGTGCTCGAGTCGTGATCTGGAGTCGTGGTCTACTTGGTGAAGGAGCTGGTACTCGACCAGGAGGTCGAGTGGTAGGTCGAGTTGGTGAAGGAGAGGGTACTCGACTTGGTGATCGATTTGGTGCTCGACTTGGTGCTCGACTTGGTCGTGGTCGAGTGCATTTGGAAGGTCATGATGATGGTGCTCGACCTCGTGGTCGAGCATACTGATGGGTTCTGGTCCACTTCTTCCAATTTGCTCACCAACAGCTCCAAATCACCTGAAAACAACTCAAATATGCAACATGCATGCAAAACTATCCTAATCATGCAAAGTGATGACAAATGATGGAGAATGGTATGAAACAATGACGATATGATGATAAAGTGATGCTAAATGGATGCTCAAAACAAGTAAAATATAGACATATCAACTCCCCCAAACTTAGTCTTTGCTTGCCCTCAAGCAAACAATTAAGAACAAGCTGGAGGAGAGGTTTGAAAGCGGGGACTCAGAACCAAAGCATGCAGACAAAGCAAATGAACTCAATGTCCAAGTTAGTAATTGTGGAATGCTTAGAGACCAAACTCTACTTAAAAACTTTAGCCATATTCATCACAAGACAACCTAACATTTGTTCCAATCTACACACACCTTCAGATTATCAATTCCCTTTAACATTGATTAAGCTCAAACCATGAATCAAGCAAAACATTGTTGAAGAACTCATTTGGTTTAAAGGACAAGGCTGAGAAACAAAGATGGTTCCTCTGTAAATGGTTTCAGACTTTTTCACAGTAACATGGAACTCTCATGAATGGACAGAGCTTTAGTAGAATGCTAAAGGTTAGAACCAACCTACGCATACAAGAACAGACCCCATCTACCCAAATAACCATAAGTATATCAAACTCCATAGATGGTCCTATCTCTAAACCCCAGAAATGATCTAATTCTACCCTTTTGCACTCAAGGCATGCTTCAATAATCTCTTGGATCAACCCATTCTTTCTTTTTGGTTTTGTTCTAAGGAGAGATTTTCTTTTAGACTTTCTAGCGGATTGGGACTTTCTTTAACAACTAAGGCTCTTCTTCTCATCTCATGACTTAAGACAATTCTAGGCTTTTGCCTTTCTTTTTACTTTGCACAGAGCCTAACTTCTTTTATTTTCAAGCTTCCCAAATCCTTTACTAGACTAACAAGATATTCTTTTCTGTTTCACTTCCATCTCCTAAGAACAATAACACTTATCTTTCTTTCTCATTTTCTTTCCAAACACATTCCAAAACCCAAAGTAAAACTCCCACCCAGTCCTATCTAGCCCAAAAAGCGTGGACTAGAACTACATGGGATACTATTCTTGTCGGTTCATACCTAACACTTTCTACCAAGCTCAATCCGGAAATAGGCCTCACACACACACAAATTTATTCATGGCTTGAAAGAAAGGTTAGGTTCAGGGTGGGGGAAACTGTTCCAATGATGGGAATCAGCTACTTGGATTAGCAAGAGTGGTAGAAGGTGAAAGAAAATCCAAGTATGTGTATTGGTAGCCACAAGTTCAACAACAATGCAAAGACATGATAATTATAAGTCAAGTTCAGGTTCTAATAGATAGGGAAAAGAATCACATCAAGCATGCTTCAATTAAAACAAGAGAGTCAAGTTGTGAATTCCAAATATGGTGCAGTCTTAATTCAAGTTCTATCACAAGCATTAAACAACTAATAACGAGGGCATTGAATTCATTCAGTAAATGAGCATGCTTACAAGGTTATCTCATCATCATCCCCTATGCAAATGCAACAATCCTATATGAAACCTTCTAGACTCAATCTTAAAATGAAAATGCAACTACATGAACACTCTATTTTTGTGAAATCATTTTCAGAAATTTTTCAAATTTTTAGGGTTTTTTCAATAACATAGATGAATGCAGACAATATGTACAATGCAAGAAAAATTTGAAAACAAGAACAAAGCAAACACATCAGATACTTTCTGAGCCCTCCCCCAAACTGAAATCACACAGTCCGCTGTGTGACCAAATTTGGAAGAGAGTACTCAGGACAAATAAATAAAGAAAGAAAACATGAGATGGTATAAACAATGGGGAAGTGGAGTTGTTACCTCAACTAAAGAAGGAGTTGATGTTCTCATCAATGCTTGCTCGTGTAAACATCATACTCGACCATGTTTCTTCATCAGCATGTGGCCTCGCATGATAGAGTGACATGTTGAAACTTCAAAAATCTTGAGACTAAAAACCCCATTGATACTCGATCACACAGCTTCACTTGCTCTTTGCCCTTGTGGTCGAGTATTCTATTGCACTCTGAGCTAGAATCCACTTCACTTTGCACTTGACACACATTTCCTGAAAACCAAAACACTACCAAAACGCATTAAAATAACAAGGAAATAAAAATATGTATATGGATAGACATGGGACTTTCTCCCAAGTGAGCTTGTTTTAAGTCTCTAAGCTTGACTCCTCACACTCATTAGGCTTAGGGTGGTTTGCAGAGAGGAAATGAGGTCTCCTCTTCTCCTTGAGTGGAGTGATCATCATACTCAGCAAGCTTTTTTGACGGGTTTGCGATTGGATACTCAGTGGTCCTTTTCTCGAAGTAAGTTTCTTTTTGATCAGGAGGATAGTCTTCTTCTCTAGACAAGTCCAATGTGAATTCACATCCTTCTTTGCTAAGCTGAGTAGTTGCTCCATCATTTGGGACGTCTTTGATGTTGAGTGGCACTTGGTTGGCTTTTCCATGGAGCTCTTTGATTTGATCCTTCAGCTCTTTCACAATGTCTGCTAACTCCCTTATGGTTTTGTCCTGCCATTTGGACCTCTCCTTGAGTTCCAACCAATCATTTGATGCCAGAGTGCTTGCTTTAAGCTGTTGCTCGAGCTGTTCAGTCGAGCATGAGCTCTCAGGGCCAGTTGGAGGCTTCTTCGAGTTGTTGGTGGAATCAGTTGGTCGAGCATGTGTTGAACTTACTTCATTAGCTCTCATAACCTTTGTTTCAGACCCCATCAATCCCTTGTGTAAGTCTAAGGACTTCTCAGAACTCAAAGTCTCACTAGGGAGATACCCAGCTTTACCACTCTTGGTCAAAACAGTTTTTAAGTAATCTTCTTCAGCAAGTTCCTCTAGCAGTTCATCAGCTAGCCGATCCATTTCCTCAACTAAGAAGGTTTGTCCTTCTATTGTCGGTTTTTGCATATCATCATTGATGTCAAACTTCATTTTTAAATCCTTCCCCATATTAAGATCAATCTTCCCTTGCTTAACATCTATGATTGCTCCAGCTGTAGCCAAGAAGGGCCTTCCTAAGATCAAGGGATCTTTTGGTTCTTCATCCATGTCCAACACTACGAAGTCTGTATGCACCTCCAGATTTCCAATCTTGATAGGCAAATCTTCTAATAACCCATGAGGTAGTCTAACAGACCTATCAGCCAAGATCAAGGAGATGTTGCAGTATTTATACTTGTTAAAACCCAACCTCTTAGCTACTGAGAGTGGCATGAGACCTACTGATGCTCCTAGGTCACAAAGGCATTTATTGAAAGTCAATGGACCTAGGGAGCATGGTAGAGTAAATGAACCAGGGTCTCCTAGCTTTTCTGGGACAACCTTCTTCTGTATGATGGCACTACACTCATGGCTCACAACTGTTGTTCTCTGAACCTCTTGAATTCTCTCCCTGATCAATTCTTTCAGAAACTTGTGGGAATCCGGAATAAGCGCGAGAGCATCAACAAGAGGTATCCTGGCTTCAACGTTTTTAATGTTCTCTGCAAACATAGCTCTGTACTTATCTGCCAACGTTTTCTTTTGTCTACCAGGAAATGGAAGTGGGGGCTTGTAAGGAGGAGGAACAAAAACCTTCTCCTTGTTCTTAGCAGCAACTGGTTTTTCAGCAGGTATAGCCGCTACTCGAGTTGTTGATCGACTATGTCCAGCGAGTACTTCAGCTGGTTTGTCAACTTGATCTTCATTGAGACTGAAATCCTGCCCATCTTGGTCTGCACTGTCCTCAGTGACTGGCTTGGGTCCCTCTCGGGTGGATAACTCTCTTCCACTCCTTAGGGTGATAGCATGAACATTAGCATACTCCTTTGGATTCTGAATTGCTTTCCCTGCGAGTTGCCCTGGAGGTTTCAGAGCAGAAGTGGATGCAGATTGTCCCTCTAAGTATCGGACCTTGGAGCTCAATGCTTCCACTTTTACATTCAGGTCATTGTAGCTACAATCCAACTTATGGTGTAATTCAGATATCTTCTTAGTAATCTCCATGGAGCCAGAGGCTTGTCCTTGGAGAAGCTGTTGTAGCATTTGCTTCATGTCAGAATCAGGAACAACAGGACCTTGGTGTTGCTGAGGTGCATACCCAGGTGGTGGTTGCTGCTGGTAGTTCCCCTGAAATTGTTGCTTGGGAGCAAAACCTTGGTTGTAGGGAACAAAAGGTTTATTCTGACCCTGCTGTTGTTGTGGAGGATACACTTGATCCTGTGGATTAGCAACGTTGGTGCTGCGGTAAGAAAGGTTGGGGTTGTTAGTCTTGAAGTTGTTATACCCTTTGTAGCCACCTTGATTGTTGATGTAGCTGACCTCTTCATACTGGTTCCCCTCCCCATCTTGGACTTGATACTGGTCGTCATCAACTAGGATGTGCACATGCTTCTGCTGGCCAAGGAGAATCCTATCCAGTTTCTCATTAAGAGCTTTCATCTCTTTCCTGTGTTTATCATCCGAGTCAGCTGTTCCTCTGATGGTGCGATCAAAATCCTCGTTATAATTACCATCGGATTGAGCTAAGTTCTCAATTAATTCCCAGCCGTATTCAACATCTTTATTCAAGAAATTCCCATTAGAAGCAGTGTCCAGCAACATTCTGATTTTGGGCAAAACTCCCCTGTAGAGTGTGCTTAGTAGAGAAGCCTTCTTGAAACCATGGTGTGGACACTGTATAGTGTAGCCTTTGAATCTCTCCCAGGCTTCACAAATGGATTCAGACTGCTTTTGGGTAAAACTGGAGATTTCATTCCTAAGCCTTGCAATTCTTGAATTTGAGAAGAACTTTGTTAAGAAGGCCTTCTTGCAATCGTCCCAAGATGTGATGGAAGCCAGCAGGTAACGTCTTTTCCCATTGGTGTGCTTTGTCTCCCAGTGAGAAGGGAAACAGGCGCAACTTGAAACTATCCTCACTAACACCGTTTATCTTGGTTAGGCCGCAGAGCCTGTCGAACTTATCCAAGTGGTCTAAGGGATCTTCCAGAGGCAGACCATGGAACTTGTTTCCTTGAATCATCGAGATGAGACCACTTTTAATCTCGAAGTTGTTGTTTTGGACAGCAGGAGGCACAATTCCTTGCCTCTAATGGTGGTTTCTTGGTGCATCTCCAGCACCAATGTTTGCAGGCAGATTGTTGACATCTTGTTCATCAACCATTCTGAAAGGATGGTTGTGTTCAAGGTCTGTAGTGTCTCTCCTTTCCCTTAGTTCTCTGTCAATACGGTCAATGTTATCGTTGAAAAGGAGGTTCTGGTTGCCTTTTGATCGAGTTTGCATACAGCAGGGTTGTACCTGGATCAAGAAGACAACAAGAAAAACACAAAGTTAGTAACCTAAGTGAAAATTGAAATAGAACTTGATCTAAGCAAGTCTGAAATCTCAAATGTAACAAACAAACACCCAAATGGCAACGGCGCCAAATTGATAGTAAGATTTTAACTAAGATCAATTATCCTTAAAGTACTATCATGTCATTGCAGTATTTAAGGTGTCAATCCAAATGGGTGTGATGCTAGCAATCAAGATGCAATCAGATTTCACAGAGTCAAGCCAAGCAATAACAGGTTTTGATGTTGTTAACAGTTCCAGTGATCATGCAGAAAACAATAATTCTAACAGAAACAGATAACACACTCGATCACACAGCTTGATGCCAAGCACTGGATGTGGTCGAGTACCAGGTCGAGTACCAAACAGAAACTGCAACAAATGTACTCGACTGCACAGTTCGTTTCCAAACCGCTGGGTGTGGTCGAGTACTTCAAGTGAAATAAGTAAAAATGCAAAAACTAAGCAACAAGTAACGAGATCAAGCAATCAATAGCGATGTGAACAAAGAAATCAATTGGAAGAGAAATTCCCGAGGATGGGGTAATCGAGTAGTGAAGTCTCCTTAATCTAACAGGTGGTTAACATGCTCAACAAACTATCCCTAGACAACAAGTTCAATAACCAAATCAAAGTGCTACCGCAACAGAGATCCTCAAGCAAAGCTAGTCCCAGACTCAATCACCATTGACGAGAGCTAACCTAACAGGCATTACGAATCAACAAGTTAAAGCCAAAACGCTCCCTGTAACCAATACCTTGGTACAGAGCCACGAATCTCTGGAATTAGTGGTTCCGACATTTCATCGAACACCTTTTGGGTGCGGAAATGTCTGGGCTCAGATTCCAGTTGATCAGAAAGCAATCAGCATTAAGAATAACTAATCCAGAAGGGATCTACCAATCAAACTCAACCACCTAGCAGATCAAGGATTCTAAACTACCCTAACCCATCCTCAAGAACCCTAATTACTACTCAAAATTCATAACCAAGAACACAAACCCAGAAATGCATAAAAACTTCATATTAGCTAGATCTCAACAAGATGAACAACTTTGTAGAAGAAATCAAAAGCAAATACTCAATAGATTAAGAGAAATCTGGATTACAAATATGAAGAAAGCACTAATTGTTCTGCAGAATCAAACTTAGACAGAATCAAACTTAGTCTCAAAATTATGAGAAACAACCTATTTATAGCAAATACTAGGAAACCCTAAATCACAAGACGACAAAGTATTAAGGCGGTTTACGGAGACATTCGGCTTCGTGCAATCGAGTGAAGAGGTCGAGCAAAGCTGGCTCCTTTGCGGTTTCTTGATCTGGTCGTGATGCGATCGAGTGACTAGGTCGAGTATGCACTCGAGTCCCGCTTCATCTTCTTCTCTTCCTTATGCTCAGTGTCTGGTTGAGTTGGGATCTGAGAAGCCTCTGAAGCGTGCAGTCGAGTGCTTGGTCGAGTAAGTTGGTGGAGGATACTCGACTGCGTGCTCGAGTCGTGATCTGGAGTCGTGGTCTACTTGGTGAAGGAGCTGGTACTCGACCATGAGGTCGAGTGGTAGGTCGAGTTGGTGATCGACTTGGTGCTCGACTTGGTCGTGGTCGAGTGCATTTGGAAGGTCATGATGATGGTGCTCGACCTCGTGGTCGAGCATACTGATGGGTTCTGGTCCACTTCTTCCAATTTGCTCACCAACAGCTCCAAATCACCTGAAAACAACTCAAATATGCAACATGCATGCAAAACTATCCTAATCATGCAAAGTGATGACAAATGATGAAGAATGGTATGAAACAATGACGATATGATGATAAAGTGATGCTAAATGGATGCTCAAAACAAGTAAAATATAGACATATCACCCTTCTCGCTGGGAGACAAAACACACCACTAGGAGAAGACACTACCTGCTGGCTCCATCACATCTTGGGACGATTGCAAGAAGGCTTTCTTAACAAAGTTCTTCTCCAATTCAAGAACTGCACGTCTACGAAATGAAATCTCCAGTTTTACTCAAAAGCAGTCTGAATCCATTTGTGAGGCCTGGGAGAGATTCAAAGGCTACACTATACAGTGTCCACACCATGGTTTCAAGAAAGCTTCACTACTCAGCACAATCTACAGGGGAGTTTTGCCCAAGATCAGAATGTTGCTAGACACTGCCTCTAATGGGAATTTCTTGAATAAGGATGTTGAGGAAGGCTGGGAATTGATAGAGAACTTAGCTCTATCTGATGGTAACTATAATGCGGATTTTAATCGCTCCAACAGAGGTATTGGAGATCCGGATGCAAAGCATAATAAGGAGATGATTCATGCTCTCAACGAAAAGCTGGTTTAAATTACTGCTTACTCAACAGAAGCCAGTCCACTATATCACTGAAGAAGAGCACTATCAAATCCAAGAGGGGGAGAATACTCAGGCTGCAGAAGTCAGCTACATTCAGAACCAAGGTGGCTACAACAAGGGCTACAACCCCTACCAGCATGCTCATCCAAATCTATCTTACCGGAGCACGAATGATGCAAACCCTCAGGATCAGGTTTACCCTCAGCAACAACAGAACCAGTCCAAGCCATTCATACCATACAATCAAGGCTTTGTCCCAAAGCAGCAGTTTAATGGCGGTTATCAACAATATAATCCACCACCCGGTTTTGCACAGCAACCCCAACAAGCTCCACCTGCACAAGATCAAGAGATGAAACAAATGCTTCAGCAGATTCTACACGGTCAAGCAGCTGGTGATAAGAAAATGGCTGAGATTCACAACAAAGTAGACTGCACCTTCAATGATCTCAATGTCAAGATTGAGGCTCTAAACTCCAGGATTAAGTACATGGAGAGCCAAGTTGCCTCTACTTCTGCACCTCAGAATCCAGGGCAACTGCCAGGGAAAGCTATTCAGCATCAGAAAGGTCATGTTAATGCTATTCACCTTCGCAGTGGTCGAGAGCTGCAAACTCGACCTAGCATAGCTCCTGTCACTGAGGACAGTGAGATTCAAGAGGGGGAGGATTTCATTCAGCATGAAACTCAAGTAGAAGACACCACTAGGCTTGACCCGGATAGTGTACCTAGGGATCAAGCTAAGAGTCCCCAAATCGAAAAACCAACTGTTGATAAGGGTAAGAAGAAAGCTTTCGTTCCACCACCCTACAAGCCCAAAATACCATTCCCAGGAAGATTCAAGAGGGATATCATTGAGAAGTACAGAGCCATGTTTGCTAAACACATCAAGGAGATTGAATTAAGGATGCTTCTCATTGATGCTTTCATGCTGATTCCGGATTCTCACAAGTACTTGAAAGACATGGTAATGGAGAGAATTAAGGAAGTGCAAGGGATGGTTATGGAGAGTCATGAGTGCAGTGAAATCATCCAAACAAAGATTATTCCCAAGAAATTGGGAGATCCTGGTTCGTTTACTTTACCTTGCTCTCTAGGCACTTTGGCCTTCAGTAACTGCCTCTGCGATCTAGGTGCTTTTAAAAGTCTCATGCCTCTCTCCGTGGCCAAGAGACTGGGTTTCAGCAAGTATAAACCTTGCAACATCTCCTTCATCCTGGCTGATGAGTCTATCAGATTTCCTCATGGGTTATTAGAAGATTTGACTATTAAGATTGGAAATGCTGAAATCCCTACAGACTTCATAGTGCTAGAAATGGATGAACCAAAAGATCCTTTAATCTTAGGAAGGCCCTTCTTAGCCACTGCTGGAGCTGTCATTGATGTTAAGAATGGGAAGATTGATCTTAATCTGGGAAATGATTTCACAATGAAGTTTGACATCAATGATGCCACGAGGAAGCCAACAATTGAAGGACAGACCTTCGTAGTTAAGTTAATGGATTGCCTAGCTGATGAACAGCTAGAGGAGGTTGCTGAGGAAGATCACCAAAAAACTTCTTTGACTAAGAGTGGTGAAGCAGGATATCTTCTCACTGAAACCTTGAGCTGTGGTAAGTCACTAGATTCACACAAGGAAGTAGTAGGGTCAGAGGTCTTTAAAGGCTTGATTGGGTCAAAAACAGAGGTTAAGGTGGCATATGAAGCAAGCTCAACACATGCTCAACCAACTGACTCGAGTATACATTTGAGCAAGCCTACAACTCGTCTGGAGAACTCTAGCTCGACCAAACATCGTGATAAGCTGCTAGAGTCTAGCAATTCTGCTCCAGATGGCTGGTTAGAACTCAAGGAGAGGTCCAAATGGCAGGATAAAGCCATAAGGGAGCTAACAGGCACTGTGAGAGTGCTGAAGGATCAAATCAAGAAGCTCCATGGGATAGCCAACCAAGTACCACTCCCAATCAAGGACGTCCCAACTGATGAAGCATCCACTCTGGTCAGCAAAAAGGGGAGTGAATTCACTTCAGCATGGTCTATAGAAGAAGACTATCCAGTTGCTCAACAAGAAGCTTACTATGAGAAAAGAGCCATTGAGTACTCAACTGCAGATTTATCAAGAGAGCCTGCTAAGCCAGATGATTCATCCACCTGTAGGAAAGAGGAGACCTCATTTGCTCTCTACAATCCACCCTAAGCTCATTCAGTGTGAGAAGTCAAGCTAAAGACTTTAAACAAGCTCACTTGGGAGGAACTCCCATGTCTATCCTTGTACATATTAGTTAATTCCTTGTTATTTTTGATGTTTTTGCTTAAGTGTCTCAGGATAAAGCGTTTTAAGGAAGCCAAGGCGCAAAACAGAATGAGTGGCCTTGACTCGACCTGCCCTCCTCGACGTGAAGTCGAGCTTGCCCCTTGGTGTCACTCCAAACCAAAACCGAAGCCCTACTCGACGTACCTGCTCGATGAGACGTCGAGTTAGCCCATGAAGCCCACCAGTACCAGGTCAGTCACCTCCTTCTTCACCCATCCATGAGGTAACAACTCCAATTCACCATTGTATACACCACATTTCATTTTGTTTCTCTGTTGGTTTGCCCTGAGTACTCTCTTCCAAATGCTTGTTACATAGAGGACTGTGTAATTTAAGTTTGGGGGAGTGCTCAGGGATTATTTGACATTGTGTTTTGTTTTCTTATTTCAAATTTTGCATCATTGCATCTAAGGCATAGAAACCATAAAATTTTGAAATTTTTCGAAAATGATTTCACAAAAACAGAGTGTTCATATAGCTTGCATTGTCATTTTAGGATTGTTTTAGTATGCTTTCACTTAGGGCTGTTGCATCATGCATTTGCATTGGAAATTATGATGATTATAACCTTGTAAATATGCTTATTCACTAAGTAGAACTCAGTGCCCTGGTTGTTAGTTCTCTAATGCATAATCGACTGAACTTGAAGTAAGACCGCACCATCTTTTGAATTCAACGCTTGATTTTCTTGTTCTTAGTCGAAACTCGCTTTGATCTGATGTCATTCCCTATCAATTTGAACTTGAATTTTGACTTATAATTATCATGCTGTGCATTGTGCTATGAACTCATGGATACCTTAAAATACTTGGACTTTCTTTTACCTTTTGATCACTCTTGCTAGTCCAAGTAGCTGACTCCCATCTTTGGAGCAGTTATTCCCCACCCTTAGCCTTAACCTTCTTTCAAGCCATTTATCATTTGTGTGTGAATGCGAGGCCTTGTTTCGATTGAGCTTGGTAGAAAGTGTTAGGTCTGTAACGACAAGGATAGTATCTCATGTAGTTCTGGTTCACGTTATCTGGACCAGATAGGACTAGGTGGGTGCTTAATTCTGGGTTTGGGTTGTGTTTAAAAGAAAGAAAAGGTTGTGTTCATCATTGAAAGAAAAGAAAAGGGAAAAGAGTTCTTAGGAGAAGTAGCTAAAGTAAGAAAAGTCTAGTAAAGGATTTGGGTGTGCAAAAGTAAAGAAAAGGGTTCTGTAAATAGCTTAAAGAGAATGGGCAAAAGCCTTGTGTTTATGAGAAGAAAGAAAAGGGAACCCTAGTTGTTAAAGAATCCTAATCCGCTAGACAGAGCAAAGTAAAAAAGCTTCTCCTAGGATAGAAAAGCATAGAAAAGAAAGGAATGGTGTGAGTAAAAGTCTGTAATTGCTTTGAGTGCAAAAGGGTAGAGTTAAGTTCATGATTCTGGGATTAGAAATAGGACCTCCATTTGGGTTGATATTGATTACATTCTGGGTAGATGGGGCTCTATCCTTGTATGCATAACTTGATACTCACCTTTAGCATTCTACTAAAGCTCAATTATTCTTGAGAGATCCCCTGTTGCGATTTAAACCAGATCTTTAAGGGACCATCTTTGTCTCTAAACCTTTACCCTTAAGCCAAATGCGTTCTTATCCAATGCATAGTATGATTCACGGTTCCTGCTTAATCAATGTTAAAGGGAATGTGCTGATTTGAATGCTTGAATTGATTAAGGCAGAGGTTAGGTTGAGATGTGAAGGAGATGGCTAATGTTTTTAAGTAGGGATCAGTCAACCTTGCATTCTAGAATTAGCAACCTGGACATTGAATTCACTTACTCTATGTGCATGTTTTGGTTCTGAGTCTCCACTTTCAAACCTCTTCTCCAGCTTAGTTCTATTTGTTTGCTTGAGGGCAAGCAAGAGCTAAGTTTGGGGGAGTTGATGTCTCTGTATTTTACCGCTTTTAAGCACACTTTTCTCGTGCACTTAGCTAAGTTTCATCTCTCTTTCATTGCATCCATAGTCCTTTTCATATCATTTTCATCACTTAGTACGATTTGCATTGCATGGCATAGCATATTGCATATTGGATGTGTTTCAGGTATTTGGAGCTTATTTGGGACTTAATGGATGCAAAGAAGAGAATTGATGATTCAGAGCCAGTCTGAAGTCCCTCAAAGATCGACTCAGATGGACGTCTTGCATTGCGATTTAGCTTCAGAGATCTTCATACAAGTTATAGGAAATTGAGTTACCTTTCCAACGGAGGTGATTTCAAGCGAATAAGAGCTTTGATGCAAGAATTATGGTGGTTTTAATGGAGACATATGCAGAAAACTGGTTGGACTCGACAGGAGGTCGAGCAGGCGCTCAGAAACCACCAAGGGTTGGACTCGACCACACCAACTCGACGTGAGGTCGAGTAGGACACCATCAAGGAGCACCCTTTGAAGAATCACTCCCCCTCGACCACATGGACTCGACGACACGTCGAGTAGGACGTCAGGAAGCAGTCTGGACACGGACTCGACCACGCAGGCTCGACGTCACGTCGAGTTGGCCTCCACCGACTCTCTATTTTGTCCTGTAGCCAATTAGGGCAACCTAGTATTTCCTATAAATAGGGGTACATGCTATTGTCCAGGGGATATTCCTTTTACCCAGCAGATATTGCTCTGTTCTCTCATAAACCCTAGTTTTTGTAATCGTTTTTCCTGTTGATCCTTTGAGTTTTTGCATTTCTTTTCTTCATCAAAGTTGTAGATCTGTCTCTTATCTATAACATACTTGCTTTTCAATGATTTCTGGGTTTGAAACGTTTTCTGGGTTTTTATGCATGATGTTCTTCAGTGTTCTTGAGTAGTGAATTAGGGTTCTTGAGGATGGGTTAGATTAGGTGTGGAATCATTTGTATATTTAGGTGGTTAAGTGTAGAATTGCTTGATTTCCCTTCTGGTTTAGTAGATCTTAATGCTATTTCCTCTCTGATCAATTGGAAGTTGATCTCAGATATTTCCACACCCAAAAGGTGTTTGATGAAATGTCTGAACCAACTATTCCAGAGATTTGCATACTCTAGCCCAAGAGATTGGATGTTTAGAATGCTTATTGACTTTATTAGATTGAATCATAATGCCTGCTAGGTTATATTTCTTCAATGAGAATTGAGTATGAAAGTGATTTAGCTTGAGAATCTCTGTCACGAGAGTGGATTGATTTGTATTCGAATCTATTGTCTAGGGATAGCTTGATTGAGTTTGTTAACCACCTAGGTAGACTAAGGAGACTGCCATAATCGATTACCCCATTCCTCAGGATCCTTTATCTCTATTTGATTGTTTAAATCTTGTTTCTGTTAGTCTCTGTTGCTTAGCTCGACTTGTTAGGCCTAGATCGTTTCTCTGCATTGTTAGGTTGCTAGTTTCTTTTCCGAAGCTTATGCATCATAGTTTCTGGTCTTTAGTTTACTTCTTGCTCTTGTTTACTTGCTGTTTAGTTCTTTTTTTATGCTTTTAAATTTGGTATTTGCATGTTAAATTGGTTGCTTAGGATCAATAGAAACACACAAAACCGTTTCATAATTGGCTTGACTTATCTGCTTTCTGTTTCATATCTTGAATGCTTGCAGTCACACTGAGATTGGATTGATAAACCTGATATACTACAATGGCATGTGTATTAGGGATTGATACTTGTTAGATAGAGAAATCCTATTATCAGGCAATAAGAAGCTTTGTTAGTGTTTTTGGAGTCAAATATGATTAGATCTCGTGTGTATGAGTAGATATAAGAACTAGAACCGCAACCGGATCCCAAAAAGCTAAAGTAGTGTTACTCCGTTTAGAAGCTCCAAAACCAAAAACTCATAGGACTTCGGCCACACCCAAAAAGGTTTGAGAGGCAATAAGAAGCTTGGTTAGTATTTTTGGAGTCAAATATGACAAGATCTCGTGTGTATGATTGTATATAAGAACAAGAACCGCAACCGGATCCCAAAAGCTAAACTAGTGTTCCTCCGTTTAGAAGCTCCAAAACCAAAAAGCTTTGAGAGGCGATAAGAAGCTTTGTTAGTGTTTATGGAGTCAAATATGACTAGATCTCGATTATAAGAACTAGAACTGCAGCCGGATCCCAAAAGCTAAATTAGTGTTTCTCCGTTTAGAAGCTCCAAAACCAAAAACTCATAGGACTTCGGCCACACCCAAAAAGCTTTGAGAGGCATTAAGAATCTATGTTAGTGTTTTTGGAGTCAAATATGACTAGATCTCGTGTGTATGATTGAATATAAGAACTAGAACCGCAACTAGATCCCAAAAGCTAAACTAGTGTTTCTCCGTTTAGAAGCTCCAAAACCAAAATCTCATAGGACTTCGGCCACACCCAAAAAGCTTTGAGAGGCATTAAGAATCTTTGTTAGTGTTTTTGGAGTCAAATATGACTTGATCTCGTGTGTATGATTGAATATAAGAACTAGAACCGCAACCGGATCCCAAAAGCTAAACTAGTGTTTTTCCGTTTAGAAGCTCCAAAACCAAAGTCTCATAGGACTTCGGCCACACCCAAAAAGCTTTGAGAGGCATTAAGAAGCTCTGTTTGTGTTTTTGGAGTCAAATATGACTTGATCTCGTGTGTATGATTGAATATAAGAACTAGAACCGCAACCGGATCCCAAAAGCTAAACTAGTGTTTCTCCGTTTAGAAGCTCCAAAACCAAAATCTCATAGGACTTCGGCGACACCCAAAAAGCTTTGAGAGGCATTAAGAAGCTCTGTTTGTGTTTTTGGAGTCAAATATGACTTGATCTCGTGTGTATGATTGAATATAAGAACTAGAACCGCAACTAGATCCCAAAAGCTAAACTAGTGTTTCTCCGTTTAGAATCTCCAAAACAGACAACTCATAGGACTTCGGCCACACCCAAAAAGCTTTTAGAGGCATTACACTACAAGAAATATCTACATTATTAACAAGAGAAAAGAGCTATTATATGTCATCAATAGCGTTTTCATAAATGCTGTCTTATGCCCCTGTTATGGTAGATCTCCTTCATACGATAACGTTTTTGGAATGCTATGGTAAACCCTCATATACGATAGCATTTTGCACGTTATAACACTAACCGAATGCTATAATATACTTTATTATAACACTCGTTTAGTGCTTTTTTATATAATGCTGTAACATTTTTTTCGCTTTATAAATTTAGTTTTATAAATAAAATTTAATTTATATTGAAACCCAATTTTGTAAAATTTAATTAATATAATTTTTATATTATATAAATCATCAACAAGTAAAATTACATTAACCAATTAGCCAAACAAGTCGTACATAACATCCTACAAATCTTATACTAACATCATAAGGACAAGTCTTACATAACATCCTACAAGTCTTATACTAACATCATAAGGACAGAGACACTTCGATCTATTCAATTTCTTCTCTTCTATCTATTTCGCCTCCTCATCAAAAGCAGGACAGATAAAACTTCGATCTGAACAATTGTTCCTATTAGCATTCATGTCGGTAGGCTACATAAAACAAAAGATTTTTGAGTGATGACACTTCATGAAGAACTGTTGAGTCACGTCATGTTTAAGACCAACACAACTGAAACAAAAACCATAAGCTAGTAAAATAAAGAGATTTCAAGTAAATGACGTAAGAACAAAGGGACAAAATACACCATCTTACAACTCTTATTCACTAAGATGAAAAAAGAAATCGACACATGGGAATACATCTACCAAACATACACATATGTATATACAACGTACTTTGTTAGCTTGGACATAATCATGACAGCCTTAGTATTAAGCTAAGATGGAGTTTAAAACTTGAAGAAACATCTTACCACTTAAGCTCCTGCAACAACATGAAAGCTCCTTCTCCTAAACACCTTCCTTCTCATTTGGATGTAGCAAACAAACATAAATGAACAAAGCAAAGACCTTTAGGAAAATTAAACTCAAACTTAGAAAGTAATATATAAATCACAGACATTGAGTTGATTTCCAAGCTCTCCATTATCATCTAGAGCTTTAACTCTTCGGAGCATCAACAAACGTTTTAAGAGATACTTAGAAATCATAGAAATAACCTTTCATGATCGTGCTCCTCCTTCACCTTGGTATCCTCTACACTGTCTTTATCTTGAGTGCTTCCGTTAGTCTTGTAAAAGAGATCTTTTGCTTTGGCTGCCCGACCTCCACCTTCTATCTCTTTAGGAGCACTGATCAACCGGTCCTTCCACTGGAGAAAATTGACAACATACAGAAAATTGCAAAGGGTTTTAATTTTTCGGGCAGTGGGATGTGTACATTTCAAGCATGAGAGAAATATAGTCTTCAAGGCAAGATTTGCTGCTGCAGCATGCACTCCTTGAGAAAGCTTAGGGGATTCAAGCTCAGTAGAACATGTAGAATTTTTCCACAGTATGCATGACGTTTCTTTGCAACTGATTAAAGGCTGTATAAGAAACATAATTAAAAGTCAAATCTAAGGTTTTCATCCATGTTCAGATTATAAAGATCTTCTAGACAAAAAAGAACCAAAACGTATACTCTTCTCCTTTCCAAGCTTCAAACTGATTCAACAATACCAAATTAAACAGCACATATAGATGCACTTAAAAACAACGCACCTGTTGATGAGAACAATAATCGTCGAGCTATTTAGAGATTTTGCTGCAGGGTGCCTAAGCTGATCAAGCAGTAACCCCAATTTTTGACTGGCCTCAATCAACAAGTCTCCAATTTTCAATTGACTGGCCTCAATCAACAAGTCTCCAATTTTCAGAACAGGAGAATAGATATATTCAAATCTGCTTCAATTCCACTAGTGATTGCAGAATCCACTCCACTAGTGATTGCAGAATCTATAGTTTAGGGTTCATAATTTAAGAAATCAGAAATAGATGTACCTTTACTTTGTTTCGTGATGGCGACGAGCTTCACGGTGGACACGAACCCAAGCCGGCGACGATCTTCACGGTGAACACGAAATGAGGCCGGCGACGAGCTTCACGGTGAACACGAATTGAGGCCGGCGACGAGCTTCACGGTGGAGGCCGACGACGAGCTTCACGGTGGAGGCTATGGCGGAGTCGAAGAGACCTCACACGAACAAATCTCTTTCTTCGATTTGGGAGATTTTTTTTTGTTTGGAGATATGTTTCATGTTATAGTAAAGCGAAGGGTTTTAATTTTTCGGGCTTTGGCGTTTAAAATTTTTGGATCTGAGTCAAATGGCGTTTAAGTGAATTATTTCGTCTAAATATTGGGGAACAAGTGATTTTAGCTTCTTTTTTAATGATTTTCTGTTTTAGCATTGTTTTATTGCTATTATATAGTAACTAAAATTAAAATTTTATCTTTCATAGCAGTTGCAGAAAATGAGTTATCATCATGTGCTATCAATGTGAATATTTCTTGTAGTATTAAGAAGCTTTGTTAGTGTTTTTGGAGTCAAATATGACTAGATCTCATGTGTATGATTGGGTATAAGAACTAGAACCGCAACCGGATCCCAAAAGCTAAAGAAGTGTCACTCCGTTTAGAAGCTCCAAAACTAAAAACTCATAGGAGTTTGGCCATACCCAAAAAGCGTTGAGAGGCAATAAGAAGTTTTGTTAGTGTTTTTGGAGTCAAATATGACTAGATCTCGTGTGTATGATTAGATATAAGAACTAGAACCGCAACCGGATCCCAAAAGCTAAACTAGTGTTTCTCCGTTTAGAAGCTCTAAAACTAAAAAGTCATAGGACTTCGGCCACACCCAAAAAGCTTTGAGAGGAAATAAGAATCTTGGTTAGTGTTTTTAGAGTCAAATATGACTAGATCTCGTGTGTATGATTGAATATAAGAACTAGAACAGCAACCGGATCCCAAAAGCTAAACTAGTGTTTTTCCGCTTAGAAGCTCCAAAACCAAAATCTCATAGGACTTCGGCCACACCCAAAAAGCTTTGAGAGGCATTAAGAAGCTTTGTTAGTGTTTTTGAAGTCAAATATGACTAGATCTCGTGTGTATGATAGATTATAAGAATTAGAACCGCAACCGGATCCCAAAAGCTAAACTAGTGTTTCTCCGTTTAGAAGCTCGAAAACCAAAATCTCATAGGACTTCGGCCACACCCAAAAAGCGTTGAGAGGCAATAAGAAGCTTTGTTAGTGTTTTTGGAGTCAAATATGACTAGATCTCATGTGTATGATGAGGTATAAGAACTAGAACCGCAACCGGATCCCAAAAGCTAAAGAAGTGTAACTCCGTTTAGAAGCTCCAAAACCAAAAACTCATAGGACTTCGGCCACACCCAAAAAGCTTTGAGAGGCATTAAGAATCTTTTAATATGATCTTGGTCGAAGATCTATGTCCCTTGAATACACTTCGTGAGGTTGAACGAAAATAGCTTGCGGATTGACTGTTTTAGAGAGGTGGAGATCGAGTAGGCGATCTGGTGGACGTGTTCGAGTGGTCTGGTAAGTGTACTCGAGTGGTCTGGTGAGTGTACTCGAGTAGGTCTGTTGAGTGTACTCGAGTAGGTCTGTTCGAGTGGATCTGGTGGAGTGAAACGAGTGAGATCGAGTGGTGAAGAAGATGAGGGGTCGAATAGAACTTCCAAAGGCTGCGGGATTCCTTTGAACTTCCAGGCTTGATTCTGCTTGGATATGACACACCAAGAGCAGTTTCAAGATGAGATCGTGATATTACACACACAAACTCAAGATCAAACGAATTCAGAAAGAGTTTTGATAAGAAAATGTTTGATGATGTTTACAATGGAGGAGAACCGAATATAAAGAAGAAGAAGAGAGTCTAGGGAGTTGAAGAGTTCACCTAGGGAAAGAAAAACGAAATAAACACACAAGACTAAGTTTAAAATCGAAATGGGCTACTCCATGCAGATGGGCTCTGAGACAGCAATGGGCTTGAGTAAAAGAGTGTGTGGGCTTGCCTCATTAAAAACCTCTCTTGGAAAACCCATTGAGACAAAACCAAGAGGAGGGAAAAAGAGTGCAAGTCACACACCTCCGTTGCTGTCGCTTAAACGGCTTGAATCACAACCAGTGTGGTTGGACAAGCTTCTGGTTTAAGGCTGCCCTCAATGTGTTGTAGAAGTGTGTTGATAGCTTGATTCAACTGCTTAGTCCTTGATCTCGTCATTGGTCCAGTAGCAACTTGCAATGCAACGTCCTCGTTAGCTCCAAGAACTTCATCTCCATGCTCCTTAGCTCCATGCTCGATCAAGTGTTCCTCTGGTGCAATGTCCTACTCGATCACATTTCCTGCTTGGTGGTCGAGTATGTCCTCTGGTACATGCTGATCCTTAGCTCCATGATCCAAGCTTTCCATTATCACATCATCCTCTCCCAGTTGAAAAGGATTTGACCTCAAATCTGTATTATCTGCAATGAAAGGGATAAGGTCAGCAACATTGAAGCTATTACTTACGTTATACTTACCTTGCAAATCCAGCGAGTAGGCATTGTTGTTGATCCTCTTGAGCACTTTAAAAGGTCCGTCTATTCTTGGCATAAGCTTAGACTTTCTCTCCTTAGGAAAACGTTCTTTTCGGAGATGAATCCAAACCAAGTCTCCTTCGTTGAAGATGATTTCCTTTCTGCTCTTGTTGGCTTGCTTAGTATACTGCTTTCTCTTTTCTTCAATATTCTTCTTTGCCTGCTCATGAATCTGTTGAACTAATTCTGCCTTCTTCTTTCCATCCAGACTAACTCTTTCATTCAAAGGTAAAGGCATCAAATCCAAAGGAGTAGTGGGATTGAACCCATAAACAATTTGAAAAGGTGAAAATTTAGAGGCAGAATGCATAGAATGAGTATATGCAAACTCAACATGAGGCAAACAGTCCTCCCAAGTCTTTAGATTCTTTTTAATCAATGCACGCAGGAGTGTAGACAATGTCCTATTAACTACCTCAGTTTGACCATCAGTTTGCGGGTGACAAGTAGTAGAGAACAACAACTTAGTTCCTAGCTTAGACCAAAGCGTTTTCCAGAAATAACTAAGAAACTTAGTGTCTCTATCAGATACTATGGTCTTAGGCATGCCATGTAGACGAACTATTTCTTTAAAGAACAGGTTGGCTATATGCATTGCATCATCAGTTTTATGACATGGAATGAAATGTGCCATCTTAGAAAATCTATCCACAACCACAAAAATCGAATCCTTACCTGTCCTAGTCCTTGGCAAACCCACTACAAAGTCCATAGAAATATCATTCCAAGGATGCGAAGGAATAGAAAGAGGAGTATACAAACCGTGGGGTTGTGACTTAGCCTTAGCTTGTTTACATGTCGGGCACCTTTCACACATTCTCTCCACATCTCTTTTCATGTGCGGCCAGTGAAAGTGATCTTGCATTACCTTAAGGGTTTTTGAGACTCCAAAGTGTCCCATTAAGCCTCCACTGTGTGCTTCCCTTACAAACAGCTCTCTCAAAGAAGAATTAGGAATACACAAACGGTTATCATAAAATAAAAACCCGTCATGTCTATAATACTTTCCAAATGCAAACTTCTCATAAGATGAATATATCTTTTCAAAATCAGAATCATTTGCATAAAGAGATTTTATATGCTCAAACCCGAGTAACTTAGCATCAAGAGATGAGAGAAGAACATACCTCCTTGACAATGCATCAGCAACTACATTATCCTTACCTTTTTTGTATTTGATGACATAGGGGAAGGTCTCAATGAATTCAACCCACCTTGCATGCCGCTTGTTGAGCTTCTGTTGTCCTTTAAGATGCTTTAAGGACTCATGATCTGTGTGAATGACAAACTCCTTAGGCCAGAGATAATGCTGCCATGTCTGTAGTGCTCTCACCAAAGCGTAAAGCTCCTTGTCATAAGTAGGATAATTGAGAGTAGCTCCTCCTAGCTTTTCACTAAAATAAGCTATTGGCTTCTTATCCTGCATTAAGACAACACCAATTCCTACCCCGGAGGCATCACATTCAATCTCAAAAGTTTTAATAAAATCAGGGAGAGATAAGACAGGGGCATTAGTAAGCTTCTCTTTCAAAGCTTGGAAAGCATCCTCTTGAGCCCGTTCCCACTTGAATCCAACATTCTTCTTGATAACTTCAGTGAGAGGAGCTGCTAGAGTGCTAAAATCCTTTACAAACCGCCTATAGAAGCCGGCAAGTCCATGGAAGCTTCTCACTTCTCCTACAGATTTTGGGCTGGGCCATTCACGGATTGCCTTAACCTTTTCTTCGTCGACTTTTACTCCATCTGTACTCACAACAAAACCTAAGAAGACAAGTTTATCTATTCCAAAAGTACATTTCTTAAGGTTGGCATAAAGCTTTTCCTTCCTAAGGACTTCTAGAACCATTTTCAGATGATCTACATGCTCTTCTAGACTCTTGCTGTAGACTAGGATATCATCAAAGTACACTACAACGAAATGTCCTATATAAGCTCTAAGAACATGATTCATCAGCCTCATGAATGTACTAGGTGCATTTGTCAGCCCGAATGGCATCACTAACCATTCATACAACCCTTGCTTAGTCTTAAATGCAGTTTTCCACTCATCGCCTTCTTTCATCCTAATTTGATGATATCCGCTTTTCAAATCTACTTTAGAAAAGATACTAGAACCATGCAATTCGTCTAACATGTCATCTAATCTAGGTATAGGATGGCGATACTTCACTGTTATATTGTTGATGGCTCTGCAGTCAACACACATTCTCCAGCTTCCATCCTTCTTAGGTACAAGCAATACAGGTACATCACATGGACTCATACTCTCACGAATATGACCTCTCTCCATTAGCTCGGTTACTTGTTTTTCTAGCTCCTTGGTCTCCACAGGATTAGTTCTGTATGCTGGTCTGTTTGGCAAGGACGCTCCTGGAACAAAGTCTATTTGGTGCTCAATGCCTCTGATGGGTGGTAAACCTTGAGGATTCTCCTCTGGGAACACATCAGTATAATCCTGCAATAGAAACTTAATTTTGCTAGGAATGGCCTGCTCAGGATTAGTTATACTCACGAGAGTCTCTTTAAAAACAAAGAGTAATTTAGATGAATGTAAATCACTTCCCTTTTGCTTACTCTCGGTTATCATGAGGTTAGGTGATTTTTCTTTCTGTTTCCTCCTCATTTTCATGCTCAACTGGTCAAGATATACCTCATGCGGAGTCATTGGAGCCAATATGGTTTTTCTGCCCTTGAACTCAAAGATTTGACGATTGGTGAAACCGTCATGCATTACTCTTCGTTCTGACTGCCATGGTCTTCCCAATAGAATGTGACTAGCGTCCATAGGCAGTATGTCACACAAAATTTCGTCCTCATACTTTCCAATAGACAATGGTACCTTCACTTGTCTGCTCACGCTCATTTATCCATCCTCATTCAACCACTGCAGTTTGTATGGCTTCGGATGCTTCAGGACCTTTAAACCAAGTTTTTCCACCATGGTCTCACTGGCAACGTTGGTGCAGCTTCCTCCATCTATGATTAAACTACAGACCTTTTCATTGACAATACATCTTGAGTGAAACAGATTTTCTCTTTGCTCTTGCTCGTCTGTCTTAGCAATAACACTCAAAGTCTTCATGGCAACCAGCAGCTCTCCTTTAGATGGCGCTTCACAGTCTTCTGATGATGAGTTCTCTTCTTGCTGCTCATCCTCTGACTCTATCTCACCAGTATCTTTCAGTATCATGATTCTCTTGTTTGAGCACTCACTAGCGTAATGACCATGTCCGTGACACTTAAAGCACTTGATGTCTCTGGTTCTGGTCTCAACAGCTTTGCCCTTTCCTTTCTGATCTTGATCCTCAACCTTTGGCTTGACAAAGGGTTTGTAGTCTTTCTGAAATCCTGATCGCTCATCTCTTTGGTAGCTAGGCTTTCCTGAACCAAAGCTAGGCTTTCCTGAACCAAAGTTAGGCTTAGAGCTTCTTCTCTTAAGTTGTTTCTCGAACATGATGGCTTTGTGTAGCAGCTCTTCTAGCTCCACGTAGTGCTGAACTTCTACTCTGTCAATGATATCTCGGTTCAGACCTCCCATGAATCTAGACATTGTAGCTTCTTCATCTTCTTGAATATCTGCTCTCAACATCAATGTCTCCATCTCTTTGTAGTATTCTTCAACTAATCTACTTCCTTGGACTAGATTCCTTAATCTATTGTGTAGCTCTCTGTGGTAGTGACTGGGAACGAATCTCTTCCTCATTATAGTCTTTATCTGAGTCCATGTCTCAATGGGATAATCTCCAGCACGTCTTCTTGTGGTGACCAATTGATCCCACCAACTCAATGCGTAGTTCTGGAACCCTGTTGGTGCTAATTTCACTTTACGCTCCTCTGTATAACCTTGACAACCGAATACTATCTCAATCTTCTTTTCCCATTCTAAGTACTCTTCAGGGTCACTGGTTCCCTGGAAAGAAGGAATCCGTATCTTTAAGCCAGCTAGGTCATCTCTGGGTGGAGCTCTTTCTTCTCTGTGATGTCTTCTCCTTCTATGGCTGTTACGAGTAGAGGTTTGGCTGTAATAGTTGTGTGCCGCCTCTTGATCAGAAGGATTTCTAGTATCTCTGTTCTGTCTGCCCTGGGTGATCTCTCATTAGCTTCAAACCTTTCGTCCATCATTTTTGCCATGTTAGCAGTAAGAGTAGCTGTGAGAGTTGCTGTAAGAGCTTCCAGCAACAACTTGTTGTTCTGTACCCGGCTGCTTTCTTCCTTGTCCTTATCAGACATGTCTGCAATGATCGAAACAAAGAAAACCAGTAAAGTGTTCCTTGTAAATCGAGCAACAAACAATAGAGTCTGAAAATTCAAAACCCTAAATAGCTTCTATTGAACCCTAATCGAGCAAGCATGGAAGACGAATCGTTTTGTTCCTAATTACTAGATCGAGTAAGTAATTAAACAGCTCAGAACGTGATCTAAACGATTTGACAAGTTTCATACAGATCGGATAAGTATTCAAGCCTAGAACGATGAAACAATTTCGCAAGAACAAATCAGAAGATGAAAAGTTTAGATTGATACAACCTGACACGAAGTGGCTCTGATACCACTTAATATGATCTTGGTCGAAGATCTATGTCCCTTGAATACACTTCGTGAGGTTGAACGAAAATAGCTTGCGGATTGACTGTTTTAGAGAGGTGGAGATCGAGTAGGCGATCTGGTGGACGTGTTCGAGTGGTCTGGTGAGTGTACTCGAGTGGTCTGGTGAGTGTACTCGAGTAGGTCTGTTGAGTGTACTCGAGTAGGTCTGTTCGAGTGGATCTGGTGGAGTGAAACGAGTGAGATCGAGTGGTGAAGAAGATGAGGGGTCGAATAGAACTTCCAAAGGCTGCGGGATTCCTTTGAACTTCCAGGCTTGATTCTGCTTGGATATGACACACCAAGAGCAGTTTCAAGATGAGATCGTGATATTACACACACAAACTCAAGATCAAACGAATTCAGAAAGAGTTTTGATAAGAAAATGTTTGATGATGTTTACAATGGAGGAGAACCGAATATAAAGAAGAAGAAGAGAGTCTAGGGAGTTGAAGAGTTCACCTAGGGAAAGAAAAACGAAATAAACACACAAGACTAAGTTTAAAATCGAAATGGGCTCCTCCATGCAGATGGGCTCTGAGACAGCAATGGGCTTGAGTAAAAGAGTGTGTGGGCTTGCCTCATTAAAAACCTCTCTTGGAAAACCCATTGGGACAAAACCAAGAGGAGGGAAAAAGAGTGCAAGTCACACACCTCCATTGCTGTCGCTTAAACGGCTTGAATCACAACCAGTGTGGTTGGACAAGCTTCTGGTTTAAGGCTGCCCTCAATGTGTTGTAGAAGTGTGTTGATAGCTTGATTCAACTGCTTAGTCCTTGATCTCTTCATTGGTCCAGTAGCAACTTGCAATGCAACGTCCTATTTAGCTCCAAGAACTTCATCTCCATGCTCCTTAGCTCCATGCTCGATCAAGTGTTCCTCTGGTGCAATGTCCTGCTCGATCACATTTCCTGCTTGGTGGTCGAGTATGTCCTCTAGTACATGCTTGATAGTAGGATTTTTACTAAGATCAATTATCCTTAAATCACTATCATGTCATTGCAGTATTTAAGGTGTCAATCCAAATGGGTGTGATGCTAGCAATCAAGATGCAATCAGATATCACAGAGTCAAGCCAAGCAATAACAGGTTTTGGTGTTGTTAACAGCTCTAGCGATCATGCAAATAACATAAATTCTAACAATAACAGGCAATATACTCGATCACACAGCTTGATACCAAGCACTGGATGTGGTCGAGTGCCAGGTCGAGTACCAAACAGAAACTGCAACAAATGTACTCGACTGCACAGTCCGTTTCCAAACCGCTGGGTGTGGTCGAGTACTTCAAGTGAAATAAGTAAAAATGCAAAAACTAAGCAACAAGTAACGAGATCAAGCAATCAATAGCGATGTGAACAAAGAAATCAATTGGAAGAGAAATTTCCGAGGATGGGGTAATCGAGTAGTGAAGTCTCCTTAATCTAACAGGTGGTTAACATGCTCAACAAACTATCCCTAGACAACAAGTTCAATAGCCAAATCAAAGTGCTACCGCAACAGAGATCCCAAGCAAAGCTAGTCCCAGACTCAATCACCATTGACGAGAGCTAACCTAACAGGCATTACGAAACAACAAGTCTAAGCCAAAACGCTCCCTGTAACCAATACCTTGGTACAGAGCCACGAATCTCTGGAATTAGTGGTTCAGACATTTCATCGAACACCTTTTGGGTGCGGAAATGTCTGGGCTCAGATTCCAGTTGATCAGAAAGCAATCAGCATTAAGAACAACTAATCCAAAAGGGATCTACCAATCAAACTCAACCACCTAGCATATCAAGGATTCTAAACTACTCTAACCCATCCTCAAGAACCATAATCACTACTCAAAATTCATAACCAAGAACACAAACCCAGAAATACATAAAAACTTCATATTAGCAAGATCTCAACAAGATGAACAACTTTGTAGAAGAAATCAAAAGCAAATACTCAATAGATTAAGAGAAATCTGGATTACAAATATGAAGAAAGCACTAATTGTTCTGCAGAATAAAACTTAGACAAAATAAAACTTAGTCTGAAAATTATGAGAAACAACCTATTTATAGCAAATACTAGGAAACCCTAAATCACAAGACGACAAAGTATTAAGGCGGTTTACGGAGACATTCGGCTTCGTGTAATCGAGTGAAGAGGTCGAGCAAAGCTGGCTCCTTTGCGGTTTCTTGATCTGGTCGTGATGCGATCGAGTGACTAGGTCGAGTATGCACTCGAGTCCCGCTTCATCTTCTTCTCTTCCTTATGCTCAGTGTCTGGTTGAGTTGGGATCTGAGAAGCCTCTGAAGCGTGCAGTCGAGTGCTTGGTCGAGTAAGTTGGTGGAGGATACTCGACTGCGTGCTCGAGTCGTGATCTGGAGTCGTGGTCTACTTGGTGAAGGAGCTGGTACTCGACCACGAGGTCGTGTGGTAGGTCGAGTTGGTGATCGACTTGGTGCTCGACTTGGTGCTCGACTTGGTCGTGGTCGAGTGCATTTGGAAGGTCATGATGATGGTGCTCGACCTCGTGGTCGAGCATACTGATGGGTTATGGTCCACTTCTTCCAATTTGCTCACCAACAGCTCCAAATCACCTGAAAACAACTCAAATATGCAACATGCATGCAAAACTATCCTAATCATGCAAAATGATGACAAATGATGGAGAATGGTATGAAACAATGACGATATGATGATAAAGTGATGCTAAATGGATGCTCAAAACAAGTAAAATATAGACATATCAACTCTCCCAAACTTAGTCTTTGCTTGCCCTCAAGCAAACAATTAAGAACAAGCTGGAGGAGAGGTTTGAAAGCGGGGACTCAGAACCAAAGCATGCAGACAAAGCAAATGAACTCAATGTCCAAGTTAGTAATTGTGGAATGCTTAGAGACCAAACTCTACTTAAAAACTTTAGCCATATTCATCACAAGACAACCTAACATTTGTTCCAATCTACACACACCTTCAGATCATCAATTCCCTTTAACATTGATTAAGCTCAAACCATGAATCAAGCAAAACATTGTTGAAGAACTCATTTGGTTTAAAGGACAAGGCTGAGAAACAAAGATGGTTCCTTTGTAAATGGTTTCGGACTTTTTCACAGTAACAAGGAACTCTCATGAATGGACAGAGCTTTAGTAGAATGCTAAAGGTTAGAACCAACCTACGTATACAAGAACAGACCCCATCTACCCAAATAACCATAAGTATATCAAACTCCATAGATGGTCCTATCTCTAAACCCCAGAAATGATCCTAATTCTACCCTTTTGCACTCAAGGCATGTTTCAATAATCTCTTGGATCAACCCATTCTTTGTTTTTGGTTTTTTTTTTGTTCTAAGGAGAGGTTTTCTTTTAGACTTTCTAGCGGATTGGGACTTTCTTTAACAACTAAGGCTCTTCTTCTCATCTCATGACTTAAGACAACTCTAGGCTTTTGCCTTTCTTTTTACTTTGCACAGAGCCTAACTTCTTTTATTTTCAAGCTTCCCAATTCCTTTACTAGACTAACATGATATTCTTTTCTGTTTCACTTCTATCTCCTAAGAACAATAACACTTGTCTTTCTTTCTCATTTTTATTCCAAACACATTCCCAAACCCAAAGTAAAACTCCCACCTAGTCCTATCTAGCCCAAAAAGCGTGGACTAGAACTACATGGGATACTATTCTTGTCGGTTCATACCTAACACTTTCTACCAAGCTCAATCCGGAAATAGGCCTCACACACACACAAATTTATTCAGGGCTTGAAAGAAAGGTTAGGTTCAGGGTGGGGGAAACTGTTCCAATGATGGGAATCAGCTACTTGGATTAGCAAGAGTGGTAGAAGGTGAAAGAAAATCCAAGTATGTGTATTGGTAGCCACAAGTTCAACAACAATGCAAAGACATGATAATTATAAGTCAAGTTCAGGTTCTAATAGATAGGGAAAAGAATCACATCAAGCATGCTTCAATTAAAACAAGAGAGTCAAGTTGTGAATTCCAAATATGGTGCAGTCTTAATTCAAGTTCTATCACAAGCATTAAACAACTAACAACGAGGGCATTGAATTCATTCAGTAAATGAGCAAGCTTACACGGTTATCTCATCATCATCCCCTATGCATATGCAACAATCCTATATGACACATTCTAGACTCAATCCTAAAATGACAATGCAGCTACATGAACACTCTGTTTTTGTGAAACCATTTTCAGAAATTTTTCAAATTTTTAGGGTTTTTTCAATGACATAGATGAATGCAGACAATATGTACAATGCAAGAAAAATTTGAAAACAAGGACAAAGCAAACTCATCAAATACTTCCTGAGCCCTCCCCCAAACTTAAATTACACAGTACTCTGTGTAACAAAAATTTGGAAGAGAGTACTCATGACAAATAAATAAAGAAAGAAGACATGAGATGGTATAAACAATGGGGAAGTGGAGTTGTTACCTCAACTGAAGAAGGAGTTGATGTGCTCATCAATGCCTGCTTGTGTGTACTGCCAGGCCATTGAGGAGTCTTACGGTTGTGCTTCTGCTCCTTCTCCTTCTTGATACTCGACCATGTCATCTCATTACCATATGGCTTCTGTTGGTCAAGTATGATCTTGATTTTGAAAAATTTGGATCAAAAATCACATCATACTCGACTGCAACTCTTCATCAGCATGTGGCCTCGCGCGGCGCCAAATTGATACTAGGATTTTTACTATCAATTACCCTAATATACTTTCATGTCATTGCAGTATAAGAGGTTATCAATCCAATCAGGTGCTCTTACTATCAATCAAGATATGCTCAGAGATAACTAAGTCAAGCCAAGCAGAATATTGTTTTGTTATCTAGCAATACTAAGCGAACATGCATAAAAACGATAAAACTACAGAACAGGAGTGATCATTCATAAAGAGAAAGAACTATCAATACTAAGCAGCAATAAGCAAAAGGTAAGCAACAGGTAAAGAGATAAGCAATCAAATGAGATAAAAGGTCCTGAGGATAGGGTAATCGATTATAGCAGTCTCCTTAATCTACTTAGGTGGTTAACAATCCAAACAGGCTATCCCTAGACAATAGATTCAACTACAGATCAATCCACTCTCGTGACAGAGATCCTCAAGCAATACCAGTTCCAGACCTAATCATCATTAGCGAAATCTAGCAAAGCAGGCAATAAGATTCAATCTAATATAGTCAATAAACATTCTAAACATCCAATCTCTTGGGCTAGAGTATGTAAATCTCTGGAGTAGTTGGTTCAGACATTTCATCGAACACCTGGTGGGTGTGGAAATGTCTGGGTTCAAATCCCAGTTGATCAGAAAGGAATAAGCACTAAGTACTACTAATCCAGAAGGGATTCAAGCAATTCTACACTTAACCACCTAAATAAACTAAGGATTCCACACCTAATCTATCCCATCCTCAAGAACCCTAATCCACTACTCAGACATGCTCAAGAACACAAACCCAGAAAATTGCACAAACCCAGAAATCGCTAAAAACATCATATGTTATAGATCAAAGCAAGATAAACAACTTTGCAGAAGGAAATTATTGCAAAAACTCAAAGGATCAAAAGTAATTTGGATTACAAAAGTTTGCAGAAATATTGTTCAAAGGATAAAAGCGAGATCCTTTGGGCAAAGCCCTAAGAGGTCTATTTATAGCAAAAGTAGAAAACCCTAGTACACAAAACGACAAAATAGAAAGTCGGTTTAGGGTCTACTCGAGCTGGTACTCGAGTGGCTTGGTCGAGTAGTCCATTCTTCAAAGGTTGCATCTTGCTCGGGTAAGTCTCTCAGGTCCAGTTCGAGTAGCCTGTTCGAGTAGGTTGGTCGAGTATGTCTTGGTCTTCTCTTCAGAAATCTGCTCGAGTACACTTCTCTGGCTCTGCTCGAGTACACTGCTCGAGTACACTACTCTGGAACTGCTCTGGCACTGCTCTTGCACTGCTCGAGTACACTGCTCTGGCTCTGCTCGAGTACCTGAATGTACCAGATACAACTCCAAAATGCAAGAATGCATGCTATGCTAATGTAGAATACTCTAAGTATGCAAAGTGATGCAAAATGACTACAAATGACAGTAAATAAGAGTGAATACTAAGCTAAATGCATAGCAAATGTATGCTAAAAAGAGGTAAAATACAGAGATATCAACTCCCCCAAACTTAGCTTTTGCTTGCCCTCAAGCAAACAAATAAAACTAAGCTGGAGAAGAGGTTTGAAGGTGGGGATTCAGAACCAAAACATGCATATAGAGTAAGTGAATTCAATGTCCAGGTTGCTAATTCTAGAATGCAAGGTTGACTGATCTCTACTTTAAAACTTTAGCCATCTCCTTCACATCTCAACCTAACTTCTGCCTTAATCAATTCAAGCAATCACCTCAGCACATTCCCTTTAACATTAATTAAGTGAGAACCGTGGATCATACAATGCAATGGATATGAAGTCATTTGGTTTAAGGGTAGAGGTCAAGAGACAAAGATGGTCCCTTAAAGATCTGGTTTAAATCGTAACAGGGGATCTCTCAAGAATGATTGAGCTTTAGTAGAATGCTAAAGGTGAGTTCCAAGTTATGCATACAAGGATAAGACCCCATCTACCCAGAATGTAATCAATATCAATCCAAATCGAAGTCCTATTTCTAATCCCAGAACATGAACTTAAACTCTACCCTTTTGCATTCAAAGCATTTCCAGACTCTTACTCAAATCATTCTCTTCTTTACCTTGCTTTCTATCTTAGGAGAAGCTTTCTTTTTCTTTGCTCTGTCTAGCGGATTAGGATTTCTTTAACTAGGGTTCCTTTTTTTCTTTCTTCTTATAACACAAGGCTTTTTGGCCTTTCTCTTTAAGCTATTACAGAACCCTTTTCTTTACTTTAACACTCCCAAATCCTTTACTAGACTTTATTTTACTTTAGCTACTTCTCTTAAGGACTCATTTCCCTTTTCTTTTCTTTCAGTGATGAACACAACCTTTTCTTTTCTTTTAAGCACAACCCAAACCCAGAATTAAGCACCCACCTAGTCCTATCTAGTCCAGATAACGTGAACTAGAACTACATGAGATACTATCCTTGTCGGTACAGACCTAACACTTTCTACCAAGCTCAATCGAAATAAGGCCTCACAGTCACACACAAATGATAAATGGCTTGAAAGAAGGTTAAGGTTTAGGGTAGGGAATAACTGCTCCAAAGATGGGAGTCAGCTACTTGGACTAGCAAGAGGGATCAAAAAGTAAAAGAAAGTCCAAGTATTTTAAGGTATCCATGAGTTCATAAAACAATGCATAGTATGATAATTGCAAGTCAAAATTCAGGTTCAAATTGATAGGGAAAGGCATCAGATCAAAGCGAGTTTCAACTAAGAACAAGAAAATCAAGCGTTGAATTCAAAAGATGGTGCGGTCTTACTTCAAGTTCAGTCGATTATGCATTAGAGAACTAACAACCTGGGCACTGAGTTCTACTTAGTGAATAAGCATATTTACAAGGTTATAATCATCATAATCTCCAATGCAAATGCATGATGCAACAGCCCTAAGTGAAAGCATACTAAAACAATCCTAAAATGACAATGCAAGCTATATGAACACTCTGTTTTTGTGAAACAATTTTCGAAAATTTTCAAATTTTTATGGTTTTTCTATGCCTTAGATGCAATGATGCAAAATTTGAAATAAGAAAACAAAACACAATGTCAAATACTCCCTGAGCCCTCCCCCAAACTTAAATTACACAGTCCTCTGTGTAACAAGCATTTGGAAGAGAGTAGTCAGGGCAAACCAATAGATAAACAAAATGAAAGATGATATAAACAATGGTGAAGTAGAGTTGTTACCTGGTCTAAGTAAAGAAAGCAGAGACGTAGTCATCCATGCTCTCACTCGTGTAGCTCCAAGGTACTGGCTGGGATGCTCTCGGAACAGTGGGCTCGGGTTGCTGCTCAGGAGTGTGCTCGGGTGGTGTACTCGAGTACAGTACTCGAGTACTGTAGCGTTTTTGCAAAAAAATTCTGACCTTTTCCTGAACCAAAACCTTCCTCTTTTTGCCTGTAAATCAAAAACACTAAAGAAACACATTAAAAATAACAAGGAAATAACTAATATTTACAAGGATAGACATGAGACTTCCTCCCAAGTGAGCTTGTTTAAAGTCTTTAGCTTGACTTTTCCATAGCAAAATATTAGTCATAAGAATCAAAAGGTTGAGCCAATGAACCTTTTGTCCTTCTCCTATCAGTGTAAGAAAATACATCCGCCAAGTAACACAAAGTTGGGCATGGTAAAGAGATAAAATACACATCAAAGACAATTACAACAATTGGAGCATATACTTTGAAATATTCTTTGATGGTTGGATGAGAATGAGAATCAAATGCATCTAATGGGAAAATAAAGTCAATTTCAGGTTTAAACGAAGTTTTAACAAAATAATCAACTTCATCCCCATTAATCTCATATAGCACAACATCTCCATCCATATAATCTACCTCGGTGTTCTCAGTCCCATGCAAAATCTTATCAATATCAAGCACAACTCCTAGGTAAGATTCTTCAAGAAGGGATCTAGACAATTCAGGCATTGAAAACTTAAACTCGAGATCATGAACATTCAAAGCACAATGATATTCAATATCAAAACATAATTCATGGTAATCCCTAGAAACGTTTTCTGCTCTTAAAATGTCTAGACGTTGAGACTCACATATCAAATCATAGCATTCATCGATGAGAAAGGGAGTATGCAAACTAGATGTTATATCTTCAATGCAAGGCATATGGATGTCTTCAAAATCATAAATTTCAAAGGTTGAATTGCATGTACCTTCTAGTTCACTTGGTGGAACCCAATATATTACCTTTTCAAGGGCATGAGCTTCTCTAATCTCATAGAATGTGAGTTCCCTTCCTTCAAGTGCTGCCCGCAATGATAAGAGGTTCAACCGAATCAAAGCCGCTAAGTCACTCCTCGTCAATGTTGGATTTTCCTTGTAAAGCTCATCCAACTTCACTTTTTGTTCCAATGTAAGAACATTCTCATCTAATTGTGGCTCCACATATTCCTCATCTTGAATGTTGTCTCCAAAGATGTCCTCCTCTTCTTCTGGCAAATCATTGTAATGCATGACAAAGACCTTAAACAGACAGACAGAGCAAAATCCAGCAAGTCATTAAGCAAAGTAAAGTAGATAAGAACTTGATCTTAGCAATTCTAAAATCTTGAATGTAACAAGCAGACACCCAAATGGCAACGGCGCCAAATTGATACTAGGATTTTGCTATCAATTACCCTAATATACTTTCATGTCATTGTAGTATAAGAGGTTATCAATCCAATCAGGTGCTCTTACTATCAATCAAGATGTGATCAGAGAATACTAAGTCAAGCCAAGCAGAATAGAGGTTTGTTTATCTAACAATCCTAAGCGAACATGCATGCATAAAAACGATAAAACTACAGAACAGGAACGATCATGCATAAAGAGAAAGAACTATCAATACTAAGCAGCAATAAGCAACAGGTAAAGAGACAAGTAAATCAAATGAGATAAAAGGTCCTGAGGATAGGGTAATTGATTATAGCAGTCTCCTTAATCTACTTAGGTGGTTAACAATCCAAACAGGCTATCCCTAGACAATAGATTCAACTACAGATCAATCCACTCTCGTGACAGAGATCCTCAAGCAATACCAGTTCCAGACCTAATCATCATTAGCGAAATCTAGCAAAGCAGGCAATAAGATTCAATCTAATATAGTCAATAAACATTCTAAACATCCAATCTCTTGGGCTAGAGTATGTAAATCTCTGGAGTAGTTGGTTCAGACATTTCATCGAACACCTGGTGGGTGTGGAAATGTCTGGGTTCAAATCCCAGTTGATCAGAAAGGAATAAGCACTAAGTACTACTAATCCAGAAGGGATTCAAGCAATTCTACACTTAACCACCTAAATAAACTAAGGATTCCACACCTAATCTATCCCATCCTCAAGAACCCTAATCCACTACTCAGACATACTCAAGAACACAAACCCAGAAATTTGCACAAACCCAGAAATCGCTAAAAACATCATATGTTATAGATCAAAGCAAGATAAACAACTTTGCAGAAGGAAATTATTGCAAAAACTCAAAGGATCAAAAGTAATTTGGATTACAAAAGTTTGCAGAAATATTGTTCAGAGGATAAAAACGAGATCCTTTGGGCAAAGCCCTAAGAGGTCTATTTATAGCAAAAGTAGAAAACCCTAGTACACAAAACGACAAAATAGAAAGTCGGTTTAGGGTCTACTCGAGCTGGTACTCGAGTGGCTTGGTCGAGTAGTCCATTCTTCAAAGGTTGCATCTTGCTCGGGTAAGTCTCTCAGGTCCAGTTCGAGTAGCCTGTTCGAGTAGGTTGGTCGAGTATGTCTTGGTCTTCTCTTCAGAAATCTGCTCGAGTACACTGCTCTGGCTCTGCTCGAGTACACTGCTCGAGTACACTACTCTGGAACTGCTCTGGCACTGCTCTTGCACTGCTCGAGTACACTGCTCTGGCTCTGCTCGAGTACACTGAATGTACCAGATACAACTCCAAAATGCAAGAATGCATGCTATGCTAATGTAGAATACTCTAAGTATGCAAAGTGATGCAAAATGACTACAAATGACAGTAAATAAGAGTGAATACTAAGCTAAATGCATAGCAAATGTATGCTAAAAAGAGGTAAAATACAGAGATATCAGAAGTCCTATGAGATTTTGGTTTTGGAGCTTCTAAACGGAGAAACACTAGTTTAGGTTTTGGGATCTAGTTGCGGTTCTAGTTCTTATATTCAATCATACACACGAGATCTAGTCATATTTGACTCCAAAAACACTAACAAAGATTCTTAATGCCTCTCAAAGCTTTTTGGGTGTGGCCGAAGTCCTATGAATTTTTGGTTTTGGATCTTCTAAACGGAGAAACACTAGTTTAGCTTTTGGATCCGGTTGCGGTTCTAGTTCTTATAATCTATCATACACACGAGATCTAGTCATATTTGACTTCAAAAACACTAACAAAGCTTCTTAATGCCTCTCAAAGCTTTTTGGGTGTGGCCGAAGTCCTATGAGATTTTGGTTTTGGAGCTTCTAAGCGGAAAAACACTAGTTTAGCTTTTGGGATCCGGTTGCTGTTCTAGTTCTTATATTCAATCATACACACGAGATCTAGTCATATTTGACTCTAGAAACACTAACCAAGATACTTATTTCCTCTCAAAGCTTTTTGGGTGTGGCCGAAGTCCTATGACTTTTTGGTTTTGGAGCTTCTAAACGGAGAAACACTAGTTTAGCTTTTGGGATCCGGTTGCGGTTCTAGTTCATATATCTAATCATACACATGAGATCTACTCATATTTGACTCTTCTTATTGCCTCTCAACGCTTTTTGGGTAAGGCCAAACTCCTATGAGTTTTTAGTTTTGGAGCTTTTAAACGGAGTGACACTTCTTTAGCTTTTGGGATCCGGTTGCGGTTCTAGTTCTTATACCCAATCATACACATGAGATCTAGTCATATTTGACTCCAAAAACACTAACAAAGATTCTTAATGCCTCTAAAAGCTTTTTGGGTGTGGCCGAAGTCCTATGAGTTGTCTGTTTTGGAGCTTCTAAACGGAGAAACACTAGTTTAGCTTTAGGGATCCTGTTGCGGTTCTAGTTCCTATATCCAATCATACACACGAGATCTTGTCATATTTGACTCTAAAAACACTAACAAAGTTTCTTAATGCCTCGCAAAACTTTTTGGGTGTGACCGAAGTCCTATGAGATTTTGGTTTAGGAGCTTCTAAACGGAGTGACACTTCTTTAGCTTTTGGGATCCGGTTGCGGTTCTAGTTCTTATACCCAATCATACACATGAGATCTAGTCATATTTGACTCCAAAAACACTAAGACCTCTATCGAACACGAGGTTTC
>NW_003302549.1:17605964-17615055 GCF_000004255.2 Arabidopsis lyrata subsp. lyrata | reverse complement strand
AAAACTCATAGGACTTCGGCCACACCCAAAAAGCTTTGAGAGGCATTAAGAAGCTCTGTTTGTGTTTTTGGAGTCAGATATGACTTGATCTCTTGTATATGATTGAATATAAGAACTAGAACCGCAACCAGATCCCAAAAGCTAAACTAGTGTTTCTCCGTTTAGAAGCTCCAAAACCAAAATCTCATAGGACTTCGGCCACACCCAAAAAGCTTTGAGAGGCATTAAGAAGCTCTGTTTGTGTTTTTGGAGTCAAATATGACTTGATCTCTTGTGTATGATTGAATATATGAACTAGAACCGCAACCAGATCCCAAAAGGTAAACTAGTGTTTCTCCGTTTAGAAGCTCCTAAACCAAAATCTCATAGGACTTCGGCCACACCCAAAAAGTTTTGAGAGGCATTAAGAAGCTTTGTTAGTGTTTTTAGAGTCAAATATGACAAGATCTCGTGTGTATGATTGGATATAAGAACTAGAACCGCAACAGGATCCCTAAAGCTAAACTAATGTTTCTCCGTTTAGAAGCTCCAAAACAGACAACTCATAGGACTTCGGCCACACCCAAAAAACTTTGAGAGGCATTAAGAAGCTTTGCTAGTGTTTTTGGAGTCAAATATGACTAGATCTCATGTGTATGATTGGGTATAAGAACTAGAACCGCAACCGGATCCCAAAAGCTAAACTAGTGTTTCTCCGATTTAGAAGCTCCAAAACCAAAGTCTCATAGGACTTCGGCCACACCCAAAAAGCTTTGAGAAGCATTAAGAAGCTCTGTTAGTGTTTTTGGAGTCAAATATGACTTGATCTCGTGTGTATGATTGAATATAAGAACTAGAACCGCAACCGGATCCCAAAAGCTAAACTAGTGTTTCTCCGTTTTGAAGCTCCAAAACCAAAATGTCATAGGACTTCGGCCACACCCAAAAAGCTTTGAGAGTAAATAAGAAGCTTGGTTAGTGTTTTTAGAGTCAAATATGACTAGATCTCGTGTGTATGATTAAATATAAGAACTAGAACAGCAACCGGATCCCAAAAGCTAAACTAGTGTTTTTCCGCTTAGAAGCTCCAAAACCAAAATCTCATAGGACTTCGGCCACACCCAAAAAGCTTTGAGAGGCATTAAGAAGCTTTGTTAGTGTTTTTGAAGTCAAATATGACTAGATCTCGTGTGTATGATAGATTATAAGAACTAGAACCGCAACCGGATCCCAAAAGCTAAACTAGTGTTTCTCCGTTTAGAAGCTCCAAAACCAAAATCTCATAGGACTTCGGCCATACCCAAAAAGCGTTGAGAGGCAATAAGTATTGAATGAAGTGAAGAAAAGGAAGAAACAGGTAACTTGTCTTCCAATCGGTCTTGCTGATCGGTTGCACAACCGATCAGGTAAGACAAGGTTTTGTCGCACGGTTGTGTCAATCGGTTGCACAAACGATCGAAGCCTCATTACACTATCGATCGGTTATGACGATCGGTTGCACAACCGATTGAAGATTCTCGCCCGTACGGCCAACTTTTAGTCCGTCCGTACCTTTGGAGTTTTGTCTCGACCCGCGATGTTTTCTCTCGGCCATTTAGCCTTGGATCCTCTCCAAGATGCTTCTAGAAGCCTCCGGATCCTTCCCGAGCCTTCCTTGTAGCCGTTGCAAGTTCAAATGGAGGAAGAAGACAAGCGTTGCTTTATGCCTGCTTTATGACGCGTTTTGACTTGCTTTTTGGGTCTTCATGACCGTTGTAAATAGGATATCCTCCTTGGATATTCCTTTTGTATACCCTTTAAAGGGAACCTATGTGTTTTACCAAATTAAGTAAGAAGAGATAATCTCTCTCTTTCTCATCATCAAATCTCTTTCTCTCTAATCTCTCAATCCCATTTCCGCTTATACTTAGTCCCATTCTCGCAACCTAATCTCCACATTCTTACATGGTATCAGAGACATAAAGCTCCACATACTCGATTCTTCTTGCAAATCTTCTTCTTTTCCAATCTTCATTCTCTTTTCGATTCTTATCACCATGGAGAACACCAAGATTCGTGCTCCAGTCACCCTCAAAGGAGGAAATTACTTGCTTTGGGCAAGAACCATGAAGACCATCTTGTGTGGTCGTGGATTCTGGCCTCACATCATCAAGAGTGAAGCGCCAAGAGAGACAACCACAAACGAAGAAGGCTTGGAGATCGCCCTTGTTGATGAAGACAAGTGGTTCCAAGAAGACCAAATGGTCTTATCCGTTCTCCAAAACTCCCTTGAAGCATCTATCCTTGAAGGATACTCCTATTGTGAGACTCCCAAGGATCTTTGGGAAACTTTGCAAAATGTCTTTGGAAACCAATCCAACCTAAGCCGAGTTTTTGAGATCAAGAAAGCTATCAATGAGCTGACCCAAGGAGATATGGAGTTTACTCAACACTTTGGGAAGTTTCGGTCTCTTTGGGCAGAACTTGAGATGTTGAGACCCAACACTCTTGATCCGGCGGTCATCAATGAGAGGCGTGAGCAAGACAAGGTCTTTGGTCTACTCTTTACCTTGAGTCCGGCGTACAACGACCTCATCAAGCATCTCCTCCGTGCCGACAAGCTCCAAAACCTTGAAGAAGTGTGTTCCCAAATCCAAAAGGAGCAAGGATCTCTCGGGCTCTTTGGTAGCAAAGGAGAGCTTGTCTCGGGCAACTCAAGCGAGCTCGCATCCGCCAACCGGGGGAACTTCAACGCCAACCGCGGGAAAGCTCCATGGTGTGATCATTGCAAAAGGAGTGGACATGCCAAAGAGAAGTGCTGGATCCTTCACCCTCACCTAAAGCCAGCAAGAAGAGAGCCGAGAGCAAATCAAGCTACCGGAGGGAACCTTGGAGGCCAAGAGCAAGCCGGAACATCAAGTCAAGCCTTGGGAGGAAATGGAGCTGCAATGATGGCTTCCTCCGACCTAGTGAGACGTTCCGACCTCGATGCACTCATCAAGGCTCTCAAAGAGTCTTCCGGTAACGCTTATCATGCTCTTAGTGCTTTAAAACCTCTTATTGTTGATTCGAGAGCCTCTCACCATATGATTAGTGACTCTAAATTGATGAATAACATTGAACCGGCTTTAGGAAATGTCATAATTGCAAATGGTGATAAGATTCCGGTTAAAGGAGTAGGAGATTTAGAATTGTTTAGCAAAAAGTCTAAAGCTTTCTATATGCCTACATTCACTTCGAACTTGTTATCCGTTAAGAAAGCTACTACCGACCTTAATTGCTATGCTATCTTTGGTCCTAATGATGTTCATTTTCAGGATATTGAGACTAGTAGAGTGCTTGGTCATGGAGGTACAAAGGATGGTCTTTATGTTCTTGAAGATACCAAGCTTTCCACTCCTCTATCGTCTCACTTTAGTTCAATTCTTGTTAATGCGAATAATGCTATTTGGCATGCTAGATTAGGTCATCCTCATTCTCGTGCCTTAGGCCTTTTGTTACCAAGTGTTTCCTTTAAGAATGATGAATGTGAGGCTTGTATTCTTGGTAAACATTGCAAATCCGTTTTTTCCAAGTCTAATACTATCTATGAGAATTGTTTTGATTTGGTTCATTCGGATGTTTGGACTTCACCTTGCTTATCTAGAGAAAATCAGAAATACTTTGTCACATTCATTGATGAGAAGTCGAAATATACTTGGTTAACATTGCTTCCTTCTAAGGATAGGGTTCTTGAAGCTTTTACTAATTTCCAAAACTATGTCACTAACCATTACAATGCCAAGATAAAAATATTTAGGTCCGCTAATGGTGGTGAATATACAAGTCATGCCTTCAAGCAACATTTGGCCAAGCACGGGATAATCCATCAAACGAGCTGCCCTTATACACCACAACAAAACGGAGTAGCGGAGAGGAAGAATAGGCATCTTATGGAAGTAGCCCGATCCATGATGTTTCACACCAATGTTCCTAAACGTTTTTGGAGTGATGCGGTGGTGCTAGCTTGCTACTTGATCAACCGAACACCAACCAAGATCCTACAAGATTCCTCTCCCTTTGAAGTACTTAACAAAAATAAATCGTCTATCAATCACTTACGTGTGTTTGGTTGTGTGTGCTTTGTTCTTATAGGTGAACAAAGGAACAAGCTTGAACCTAAGAGTGTCAAAGGCATGTTCATTGGGTACTCAATCACTCAAAAAGGATACAAGTGCTATATACCGGAAACCAAGAAAGTCCTTGTTTCAAGAGATGTGAAGTTTGTTGAAGGTAAAGGCTACTATGAAGACAAGAATTGGGAAGACATTCAAGATCTCACCCATTCACCTTCGGATAGAGCTAGCAACCTCCGAATTATCTTGGAAAGACTTGGTGTAAGCAACTCTCAAAGTCACACCAACTCATCAAATCCTAATCCGGAGCCTACTCAACAACAAGAAACATCACAACATGAGGAAGAAGAACATTTACAAGAAGAAGAAAATATTCAAGAAGACAATCTTGAAGAAGAAGAGATTCCAAGTGATCATGAGGAAGAGACTACTTTACCCGAAGAGGATAATTTGTCTACATTGGATCATAATGAAGGCTCTACATCTCAAGAAGCGCCTATAGCTCTAAGGAGAAGTCAAAGACAGAAGTTCCCTCCATCAAATTGGAAGAACACTCGGGTTTACTACAATAGTCAAGCCGTAGCTCATACTATTCAAGCCGTGTGTACCATTGCTCATTTTCCCGAAGAACATCAAGCCTTCCTTGGAAAAATTGACCAACATTGGATTCCTCAAACCTATGAAGAAGCTATCCAACATCAACTATGGAGAGACGCTATAGCCGCCGAAAGACAAGCTATGGAACATAACCATACTTGGGAGGAAGGAGAGTTACCTAAAGGCAAGAGAGCGGTGACATCCAAATGGGTCTTTACTATCAAGTACAAGAGCAATGGGGACATTGAACGCTACAAAGCTAGGCTTGTTGCAAGAGGGTTCACTCAAACGTATGGGGTGGATTACTTGGATACGTTTGCCCCGGTTGCAAAGCTCCATACGGTTAGAGTGGTTCTCTCTCTAGCTACCAACTTGGAGTGGGAACTTTGGCAAATGGATGTTAAGAATGCCTTCCTTCAAGGAGAACTTGAAGAAGAAGTCTACATGAAGCCACCACCGGGTCTTGAAGATCATAATGCACCCGGGAAGGTCTTTAAACTCAAGAAAGCCATCTATGGTTTGAAGAAATCCCCGAGAGCTTGGTACCACAAGCTGAGCACAACCTTGTTGGAAAGAGGATTCAAGAAGTCGGAAGCCGACAACACTCTTTTCACTCTCCCAAGCAAGGAAGGTATAGTAGTCATTCTCGTTTATGTAGATGATATTATCATCTCCGGGAATGACAAGGTAGGGATTCAAGAGACTAAAACCTTTCTTAAGAGTATTTTCGATATAAAAGACCTTGGTGAACTAAAGTACTTCCTTGGGATAGAAGTTTGTAGATCAAAGGAAGGTCTCTTCTTATCTCAAAGGAAGTACACTCTTGATCTTCTTAGTCAAGTAGGTAAACTTGGAGCAAAACCGGCTAAGACTCCCTTGGAAGATGACTACAAGGCCAATCGTAAGGGGGAGCTTGACAACAAGCCTTTCGAAGATGTCACACAATATCGAAGACTTGTAGGTAAGCTCATTTATTTAACCATTACTAGGCCTGACATTTGCTTTGCTGTGAATGTAGTAAGTCAACACATGCAAGCTCCCACGCTACATCATTGAAACATGGTGAACCGCATCCTCAAATATCTCAAAGGAGCTCCGGGTCAAGGCATTTGGATGGGATGCAACAAAAACACGGAGCTGGTGGGATATTGTGATGCGGACTATGCTGGAGACAAAACGGATAGGAGGTCAACCACCGGCTATTGTACATTCATTGGTGGTAACCTAGTTACTTGGAGAAGCAAGAAGCAAAAGGTGGTTTCCCTCTCAAATGCTGAAGCCGAGTACCGGGCCATGAGAAAGCTCACAACTGAACTTATGTGGTTGAAAGCTCTCCTCAAAGACTTCGGAATTGACACACCAAAGCCAATCACCATGCATTGCGACAATCAAGCCGCCATTCACATCGCCTCAAATTCAGTGTTCCTTGAAAGAACGAAGCACATTGAGGTGGATTGTCACAAGGTCCGAGAACAAGTTCAACTTGGAGTAATCCTACCTTGCTACACCGAAACTGAAGAACAATTGGCCGACATCTTTACCAAAGGAGCTAGCACCAAAGTTTGTGAGTACATTCATCACAAACTTGGCCTCGTTGACCTCTCTCGGCCATGATCCTCTTAGCCAAATATCCCATACTCTTTTTCCTAAGTGTGGTTTTATCCCATGAGGTTTTCTACACTTAGGTTTTTAATGAGGTGGTTGAATTTGGATCCAAGTCTAACCTCCATCCTTCTCTGGTTAGACTTGAGGGGGAGTATTGAATGAAGTGAAGAAAAGGAAGAAACAGGTAACTTGTCTTCCAATCGGTCTTGCTGATCGGTTGCACAACCGATCAGGTAAGACAAGGTTTTGCCGCACGGTTGTGTCAATCGGTTGCACAAACGATCGAAGCCTCATTACACTATCGATCGGTTATGACGATCGGTTGCACAACCGATTGAAGATTCTCGCCCGTACGGCCAACTTTTAGTCCGTCCGTACCTTTGGAGTTTTGTCTCGGCCCACGATGTTTTCTCTCGGCCATTTAGCCTTGGATCCTCTCCAAGATGCTTCTAGAAGCCTCCGGATCCTTCCCGAGCCTTCCTTGTAGCCGTTGCAAGTTCAAATGGAGGAAGAAGACAAGCGTTGCTTTATGCTTGCTTTATGACGCGTTTTGAATTGCTTTTTGGGTCTTCATGACCGTTGTAAATAGGATATTCTCCTTGGATATTCCTTTTGTATCCCCTTTAAAGGGAACCTATGTATTTTCCCAAATTAAGTAAGAAGAGATAATCTCTCTCTTTCTCATCATCAAATCTCTTTCTCTCTAATCTCTCAATCTCATTTCCGCTTATACTTAGTCCCATTCTCGCAACCTAATCTCCACATTCTTACAATAAGAAGCTTTGTTAGTGTTTTTGGAGTCAAATATGATTAGATCTCGTGTGTATGAGTAGATATAAGAACTAGAACCGCAACCGGATCCCAAAAAGCTAAAGTAGTGTTACTCCGTTTAGAAGCTCCAAAACCAAAAACTCATAGGACTTCGGCCACACCCAAAAAGCTTTGAGAGGCGATAAGAAGCTTTGTTAGTGTTTATGGAGTCAAATATGACTAGATCTCGATTATAAGAACTAGAACTGCAACCGGATCCCAAAAGCTAAATTAGTGTTTCTCCGTTTAGAAGCTCCAAAACCAAAAACTCATAGGACTTCGGCCACACCCAAAAAGCTTTGAGAGGCATTAAGAATCTTTGTTAGTGTTTTTGGAGTCAAATATGACTAGATCTCGTGTGTATGATTGAATATAAGAACTAGAACCGCAACTAGATCCCAAAAGCTAAACTAGTGTTTCTCCGTTTAGAAGCTCCAAAACCAAAATCTCATAGGACTTCGGCCACACCCAAAAAGCTTTGAGAGGCATTAAGAATCTTTGTTAGTGTTTTTGGAGTCAAATATGACTTGATCTCGTGTGTATGATTGAATATAAGAACTAGAACCACAACCGGATCCCAAAAGCTAAACTAGTGTTTCTCCGTTTAGAAGCCCTAAACCAAAATCTCATAGGACTTCGGCCACACCCAAAAAGTTTTGAGAGGCATTAAGAAGCTTTGTTAGTGTTTTTAGAGTCAAATATGACAAGATCTCGTGTGTATGATTGGATATAGGAACTAGAACCGCAACAGGATCCCTAAAGCTAAACTAGTGTTTCTCCGTTTAGAAGCTCCAAAACAGACAACTCATAGGACTTCGGCCACACCCAAAAAGCTTTTAGAGGCATTAAGAAGCTTTGTTAGTGTTTTTGGAGTCAAATATGACTAGATCTCATGTGTATGATTGGGTATAAGAACTAGAACCGCAACCGGATCCCAAAAGCTAAAGAAGTGTCACTCCGTTTAGAAGCTCCAAAACTAAAAACTCATAGGAGTTTGGCCATACCCAAAAAGCGTTGAGAGGCAATAAGAAGCTTTGTTAGTGTTTTTGGAGTCAAATATGACTAGATCTCGTGTGTATGATTAGATATAAGAACTACAACCGCAACCGGATCCCAAAAGCTAAACTAGTGTTTCTCCGTTTAGAAGCTCCAAAACCAAAAAGTCATAGGACTTCGGCCACACCCAAAAAGCTTTGAGAGGAAATAAGAATCTTGGTTAGTGTTTTTAGAGTCAAATATGACTAGATCTCTTGTGTATGATTGAATATAAGAACTAGAACAGCAACCGGATCCCAAAAGCTAAACTAGTGTTTTTCCGCTTAGAAGCTCCAAAACCAAAATCTCATAGGACTTCGGCCACACCCAAAAAGCTTTGAGAGGCATTAAGAAGCTTTGTTAGTGTTTTTGAAGTCAAATATGACTAGATCTCGTGTGTATGATAGATTATAAGAACTAGAACCGCAACCAGATCCCAAAAGCTTAAGTAGTGTTACTCCGTTTAGAAGCTCCAAAACCAAAATCTCATAGGACTTCGGCCACACCCAAAAAGCGTTGAGAGGCAATAAGGAGCTTTGTTAGTGTTTTTGGAGTCAAATATGACTAGATCTCATGTGTATGATTGGGTATAAGAACTAGAACCGCAACCGGATCCCAAAAGCTAAAGAAGGGTCACTCCGTTTAGAAGCTCCAAAACCAAAAACTCATAGGACTTCGGCCACACCCAAAAAGCTTTGAGAGGCATTAAGAATCTTTGTTAGTGTTTTTGGAGTCAAATATGACTAGATCTCGTGTGTATGATTGAATATAAGAACTAGAACCGCAACTAGATCCCAAAAGCTAAACTAGTGTTTCTCCGTTTAGAAGCTCCAAAACCAAAATCTCATAGGACTTCGGCCACACCCAAAAAGCTTTGAGAGGCATTAAGAAGCTCTGTTTGTGTTTTTGGAGTCAAATATGACTTGATCTCTTGTGTATGATTGAATATAAGAACTAGAACCGCACCAGAT
>NW_003302549.1:17594374-17596171 GCF_000004255.2 Arabidopsis lyrata subsp. lyrata | reverse complement strand
TTGCTTGGGACTCACGAAAACGTTCTTTACACACTCAAATGGGTAGATTAGGTTGATATTATTCTCATGGAAAGACCAAGTCTTGGCAATACTTGGTCTCTACCATTCTTTCAATCCAATTCTCTCCCATTCTCTAAATCGTTTCTATAAGGGTATTTGGGTTTTGTTGGTATGAGAGAGCTGTTGCTTCTCATACTTATTCTTGAGTATACACAGCCCACATTGAAGTGTATAGCTCCTATTTTACCTCAAGAACAGCTCACATTGAGTTAGTTTCTTGATGGATTTACACATGAACACACAAACCCGATTTTGGTGTTCTTGTGATTCTCTTTGAGTGAAGCATGAGCTGCTCACTCTTGATTTGTCCCAGGCTCATAACCTGGCCATATTCCGCATATATTCTAACATGGTATCAGAGCCATGGTTAGGAGAACCATGGTTTCAAAGCTACAAAGCAAGGCCCTTGAAGAAGAGACTCATGGGGGAAAGAAGAGGGAAGAGATCCATGGGATGTCTTAGAACGAAAAGTTCAAGCATTTAAAATCATGATGAATCCAAAAGGCCTCTTCAATTCACGCCAATGAAGATTTCTCAAGGGATGAAGAAAAAGAAGCCATCAAGAAGAATGGCGGTTTGAAGCTGTTCTTGAAGCTCTTGGAGTAGATCATGAAGACTGCTCGTTTTGGAGTTATCAAGGCAGTTTGTAGTAGACCTTGAAGCCCACAAAGTAGATAACAAAGACTGCTCGTTTTGGGGTTCACAAGGCTGCTCACACACCCAACATTCTCCCAATCTCACCTCAAGAAAACAAAGCTAAGAACTTTGTCCATTGGCACTCTTGAGTCCATACTCTTTATTCTCTCATACTTGGTTACTTAATCTCTTATTCTTGGTAACATACACTTTATTTTTTGTCATTTATTCTCAGGCTTATGCCTTCCATCTCTTCTTGATGAGTTTTCCAAGAAGAAATGGCGATTTGGAGCAGCCCTTGAAGCATAAGAAGCGGTCATGAAAGAAGCCTTAAAAGCCTAGTCTTGAAGTTGTTCTATGAAGGGATAATGAGGAAGGATTAGCTTTAAGAGCTAAGTGGCTGACTTGGTGTTGTCAAAAGGCGCCCAAAAGTGTTCAACAATTCTCAAGCTTCAAAGGAAGCTAAAAGGATTTAAAGAAGCTCCGATCGGTTGTGCAACCGATCGGGATAACCGAGCGGCAAAACAAGGATTTCGTACTAAGGTCCTCCGATCGGTTTGCAACCGATCGGCACAACCGATCGTCACGTCTTAGTACTCAAAGATGAGTACTTCTCGCCCATCTCCGAATCTAGCTCGTCCCGGGGCAAATGTTCCTCGACCATTCTTCATAAAATGGATGGTTGAGCGACGAAATTTCAATATGGGTCGAGGAAATATGTCATTTGACCGATGGAAATGAAGCTAGGGCGTTTCGGGAAGGCTCTCGTCGGATTCCGACAAATTGGCTCGACCGTTTTCAAAATTGTCTCGACCAAACATCATGAAATACCCATAAGTACGGTGAATCTCGAAGATGGTACAGGGAATTATGAGTTTGGGTCGAAGAAACTTGAAGAGGTCTTGATCCGGCACAAGAAGGTGCTAATACGTGGAAGAATTCAACCTAGTCTATCTCAAGGCTGACCCAAGAGGAAGATCCATGAAGATGAACCCAAGAGGCAGACCAAATAAGAAGACTAAGGTGGAACACTTGAAGGCTACTCGGGATACAAACCGGAGTGAGCAACCCATGGAGAAAGAAGAGGTGGATGAAGACCAA
>NW_003302549.1:17591881-17594274 GCF_000004255.2 Arabidopsis lyrata subsp. lyrata | reverse complement strand
TATCAATGCTCATTTAGAAATGCATAATTTGATCATATAGATAGACTTCCTTATTGAAATGAATCCGCATGATTAGCTTACAAATGAAATTGTCATTTAAATGGTTAAGCATAATTTAAAACGGATTTAGGAGTCATCATTTGATTAGAATTGTGTAATTATTTGAATTAAATTGTCATGATTAAAATCTGAAATTTAATTTGGTCATTTGCATTGGTATTGAATTTAAACCGGATTTATAGCATGATTAATCTTGAATTTGAATGTTAAAATCCGAGTCTTTATTGCTTGATTAAATAGACTTAGTCTTGAATAGCTAGTTCATTTTAATCTTGTGTTCTCTATCTTACTCATACTAAGCTTATATTCTTATGGCATAAACTTAAGATTCTTTACATCTCTTTATTGAAGGTGTAAAAGAGAAGAGAGCCATTTTGGAGGCTAGAGGAGAAGAAGAGAACCGGTTGAAGATTGGAAGCTATGGCATGTCAAGAGGAGAAGCAAAGGCGATTGATCGCTTGACTCATTGAAGAAGATCAATTCATGGTGGTGGCCGAAAGGGGGAGTTCCTTAAGCGAGTTCATACACGGAGGATTGAAGTCTCAACAAGAAGTCAAAGCAAGAGCCAAGCAATCCGATTCATACCATGACCATAGCTACATCATTCAACCATGAAGACTACACTCTTTTTCCCTTAAGCAAAGTTTTATCCCAAGTGGTTTTCTTTGCTAAGGTTTTTAACGAGGTAGTCCTTTGTGTGTTGCAAGCTTGGTCCTTGGTCCCCGCCGATCAAGCTTGAGGGGGAGTGTTAAGAGGAAAAGGCTAACCCAAAGCCTAAGGCCGAAGTCTACAAGACAAGGCCGAGTGATGTGGTTCAAGGAAGCATGACTTGACCACGCTCATCAAGTTCAAGCTTTAACCTTCGTCCCTTATGGTTAAAGCTTGAGGGGGAGTATTAAACCTAATGAGCACAAGCCATGAAAGGTAGTGAACTGGATGAGAAGAAGCGATGAAAGAAGCTAGAAGACATCCGGTGGTTTGATCATAGCCGTGCAAAGTTTGGGTCACTTAGAAGAACATCAAGAGAAGAAGGTGCAAAATTGGTGTAAAGTCACCAAGACACCGAAGTGCAAAATTGGTGTAATCTCGTAAGAAGAGTCAAGGCCGATGCTCTCAAGACAAGGCCGAAGACGAAACACCAATGTGCAAAATTGGTGTCAAAAGATTATCAAGACCGGATGTGCAAAATCCGTGTAAGATGATCAAGTAGCGGACGTGCAATGTTCGGGTCGATCAAGAACCGAGTGTGCAAAGTTCGTGTAAAGTCAAGAGGAGAATGTGCAAAGTCCGGGTCGAAGATAAAGATGTGCAAAATTGGTGTCAAACCAATCACACTTAGTAGCCCGAGATTCAAATGCGTTTAAGCGCCAAAAAGGAGCCTCATGTGGATAAGAAAGCAAGCAACTTGCAAGGAGGACCACATGGAACATCATCAAGGACGCTCCTCTCTCTCCTAAGAGCCACATGTTGCGTTTAAAGAAAAGCAACAAGTGGGAAGATATTTTGGAGCCATCACCTTCTAGAATGGTCCAAATCTCTCTAAGCCACACGATCTACATCTTGTGGACGTTTTGGATGATATGACCGTTGGATTTAGGTCTAGAAATGAGACAATTTGTCTCTTCTACTTTGTGTATAAATATGTAAAACATGCTCATTAATAAAGTTAAGCTCTCACAATTGAGAAACAAAAGCTCTCAATTTGGGATGTCTTCCCCTTATACAAAACGTTTCTTTACACACTCAAATGGGTAGATTAGGTTGATATTATTCTCATGGAGAGACCATGTCTTGGCAATACTTGGTCTCTACCATTCTTTCAATCCAATTCTCTCCCATTCTCTAAATCGTTTCTATAAGGGTATTTGGGTTTTGTTGGTATGAGAGAGCTGTTGCTTCTCATACTTATTCTTGAGTATACACAGCCCACATTGAAGTGTATAGCTCCTATTTTACCTCAAGAACAGCTCACATTGAGTTAGTTTCTTGATGGATTTACACATGAACACACAAACCCGATTTTGGTGTTCTTGTGATTCTCTTTGAGTGAAGCATGAGCTGCTCACTCTTGATTTGTCCCAGGCTCATAACCTGGCCATATTCCGCATATATTCTAACATTGTTGGAATTGAAGAGACTAAGCTCATAGGAAAGAGTAAACAATCACTTGGTGATTGGATCTCCTTTTATCCACACAAAGGGTACTCATTCTCAAGAGGAAGAGACCATCAACTTGTGATGGATCCACACCAATATAGCTTGGTAGACTCGAACTCTATGGAGAGATCGATTCAGCAAGCAACTATCTCTAGTATGAGCTAGATCCGTGAGAA